>NC_139511.1:22726655-22755503 GCF_008360975.1 Lichenostomus cassidix | reverse complement strand
AGACCCCTGACATGTCAGCTGTCATTGGAGAGCAGCCCTTGGAGATAAAATACTTCAGAGAAATTGATTGGCGCTGGCGCTGGTTTCATATTGGCATTCTTTTTGACCATTAATTCATTACTATTACTTCTACAGTGTGTTTTGAGAAGATTTCTACCTTTTTGGTTAGCCTCACCTCCTTTTAGAGATCATCAGGTGAAACCACTACTAAGACATGAAGAGTCCTTTCAGTACTCATCAAAAGTAAAATATGCATAGTTTTAGAACAACCCCTAAAAAGTCAGAGCGGGGGAGGTGTTTTCAAAGTGCACCAGAAGAAGGAAAAAAAGGATAATTTTTTTACAATCACTGTTTGATATTTTAGTTGTATGCTTAGGAAGAAGTATCAAAGAGACACATCTATGTGGCATGGTCAGATAAAACTGCCCTGCAGGCAATTCTCAGGAGCAAGCCTGCAGCCCCTGTGCTGCATATTCCTTCGATACCAGGCACTTTGTCATGGCTAATGCCCAGCCAGTAAATACTCCTGGGATACTAAGCATCAGCCTCAATCCCTGCCCAGATCATACTCGAGGAAAGCACACCAAGGCCTTGGTGATTCTGCAACCAGCTGAGTTGCTTCTTGCACGCAATAGCTGCCGGTGCAGTGTTGTCAGAGAATAACCAGTCAGGCCAGAAAAGAGCCAGGTTTACTCTGTCTGCCATCAGTTGTTGGGACAAAGAGTGAATTGATCCACTCCTCCACGGGTCTGAACTCAAAGACAATCAAGTTCTGGCTTGAGTGGGGTCAAGAGCTTGTAATGGGACTCGGTCTGGCTACGGCTTCTTCACAGTGGTTGTCAGTGCCCGTTCGTGGGTTTTCCCAACCTTTTTGTCACACCTGCTCTGCCACTGATGGATGGTGTGACTGCAGAGGCTGGAGCCTTCCTTAGCTGTGAGATTTCACCTGCCACCCCATTGCTGCAGCTTCACCTGGACTTGTGAAAGGATCAGCATCTCATTTGGGCAGCTGTCTGTGTCACGGCAACACCTGAGCAGCAGCGCTGTCCTTGTTACCTGTCTCGGCTGTGCCGATTTCAGCAGATGGGACATGTGGGCATTCTTCGAGGGGTCGAGTCCAATGCCAGTGACTGCTGCGCCTCAGGCTGAAGGCAAGCAGTGTAGCTCTTCCACTGGGGCACGGGCAAGGTCGTCTTCAGAACTTAGCCTGCTCATAAATGAGGAGGGTCCTAATTCTTACAGCCCCATCATTCTTGGTCATAGCATGGGCTGCTGGTCTCTGAAAGTGTAAAGGCGCTCTATAGACAAACTGCTGACAGGTGGAGAAATCCCCTCCTCGTCTGGAACTCACTTTGCAATATTCTTTCTTTTCTGCAAAAAGCAGCTGTTTATTAAAATCCATCCCAGATCCCAAGGTGCATTTAGTCTTTGGAAGTATTTGGAAACCTTTGGTTGAATGTCACAAGAGAGTGTTTATTCCCAAGGAAATGGAGGGTCATGGTTTTCAGCTCTCCTTCACGTCTGTAGATGACCATCACTTGCCTTGGTTCCTGCTCTTTTCTGATCTCTGTCTGCTCTGATGGCTTCTCCATGGCCTTAGTTTCCCCTCAAGGTAACCCTTCAAAGGAGTGTGGCAAATCAGGCTCTGTGCAGGCCATGTGTGCTACAGAGCTGCCTGTCTTGCTGGGGCTGCTGTTGTTGCTGTTCTTGTTGCTGTTATTGTTATCCGAATGACCAGAAATTGCTCAGACTCCCAGAGAG
Organism: Lichenostomus cassidix; assembly: GCF_008360975.1. Classification (NCBI taxonomy): domain Eukaryota; kingdom Metazoa; phylum Chordata; class Aves; order Passeriformes; family Meliphagidae; genus Lichenostomus; species Lichenostomus cassidix. Next base: position 22,753,742 of record NC_139511.1, on the reverse strand, counting down.
ACGAGCTGAGTTTCACATCTCCTGGGAGTCTGTATCTCTGTTTTGAAGTTTGCATCTTGCATTTTGTTTCTTTCAGGGAGTGTTGTGAGCAAGGGAGATCCAAAGAAGAAGTACACTGGATGGCTCCATATTGGCAGGGGGTGAGTGCAGCCACGCTTACTTCTGCAGAGCCATGGGCCAGGTATTTTGCTGGTGGAACATCAAGTGGGAAGTCAGGCAAGCCGCAAGCATCTTCAGACACTGCCTTTAGGTTGCTCCTGTCTCAGTACTGATCACGAGGCATCGTCAAAGACAACTCGATGCTGACAATGTCCTGCCTCCCTCGAGGAGCAGGACCTGGAAGCCCTCCTGTCCCTCCAGTGTGTGGCACCCGTTTGCTTATTTTCTTAGGAGACGTGGGTTTTGTGCGATTCAAAGTAATTTAGCCACTCCAATGAAGGAAAAAAATTGCGAGAGCAGATTCCCACCTGATAGCTGTCAGATAACAGCTCTCAGTAACACTTCTTTCCAATACTGTGCTGAAAACAATACTCAGTGGTCAGGACAATAAGGAAGGCCGTGTGATGTTGCCTAAGTTTGGCAGATAGAGTCAAAAGAGATTGATTGAGAAGGCCAAGCAGGACTGTGTGTTTCATTGCCTGGAAAGACACGACACACGCACAGACACCAAAAGGAAAAGGCGAGAAAAACTCCCAAATACGTAACGTCGTGTGTACATTTGAGATTGGAAGCAGCCCTGTTTCTTCCTGCTGGAATCAACTTTTCTCTTGGACACGCTGCATGGCAGAGGGCTCCTGGCCTGCTGTGCTATTGGCTGAAGAGCAGATGAACCCCAGTGTTTTAGAGACATTCCAGGGCAGCAGAGAGCTCCTGCCTGGGCTGTCTTTCGCTCCTCAGCATTGAACAAGTCCTCTGTTCTCACTGCTGCTCTGTTTCTAGGGCTTTTGGAAAAGTGTATAAGGCCTTCGATGCTGCCACAGGACAAGCGGTAAGTGCCAACAGCCCACGCAGATTTTGCAGCTCTTGAGTGCTTTCCCGTCTGGTGTGATCTGTGGCCGGAGCTTTGAGCCACCGGTCATAGCTGCAAAGGCAGCTAGAGGCAGCTGCAAAACAATGCAACTCAATCGTCCTAGTAGCTCCTTAGCCACCTGCAGTGCTGCGCTCAGGAACTGCTCTTAGAGGGAGGTCTACGAGGCGTCTGAAAGCCCTAAGCCCTGCCTATAACCTGGGGTGTATGCGTAGTATGCCACAGACAGGATTAGTCATTTTTAAACCCAGAAAATAATTACAAGTCTAAACCGTGCTGAAGAATGTTCTTCATTGTTGTAAAACCCAAACTGAAGAAGTTAGGAGGTGCTAGAACTGTATTATTTGGGGTTTTTTGAGTCACCTTGGAGTTCTTTGGACAGCAATTTTCTCTGTAACGGATGTGTGTGTTTACGTTGGCGTGCAGTCAAGAATGGCAGCAGTTTCTGAAATGCTGGTCAAAGCCCCTAGAAATGCTAATGTATTTTCTGCACTTTTGACATATTTTCACAGCAGCAAAATTGATTTTGGCTTGCAAAGTGTGTGTAATTGATAATAACAGTGATAAACAAAGGCCATTGGAGAAGTCTGTGTGTGCAGAGAGGGTTGTTGGCGCTTTGTGGTTGATAGTTTAGTGTCCCTTTTTACCGAGGTGACAAGGCATCCTGGCCCAGGAGCAAGTGGAGAAAAAGGCTCTTGTAATGTCTCTTACTAATGGCTTCCAATGTCATTGTAGGTGGCCATAAAGGAAATTGATCTCAAGGACCAGAGATGCAGGGATGTGTTAAAAGAAATCCTGGTCATGAAGAAATGGAAGAACCGCAATATGGTTACCTACCTAGACAGGTAAGCAGTTCTGGTACTATTCTTCAAATGTTCATTTACATGCTTTCAAGACAAAGGTTTAAAAGCTGTTTACTCACAGGCAGAAAGTAGGTTGTTCTATTAATATCAATCCACTCCTGTATGATGCATGGGAGGAGATTGCATTTTGTCTGCTTTAATGGTTCCTGCAATAGATAGTTTGAAGATTGTTCTCAGAAACCTGGCTCTCTTCGGAAGCCAGCAGCCTGTATGTTCACTCACTGCATGTTGTTTTGTGGGTTTGGGACTTGATATTCTCTGAGCATTGGAGGAGAAGTGCTGAGAAAGCATAGTGGAAATTATTTCCCTTCCACTGTTCCAACTATTTCCATTGACTCGGCTGCCAAAAGACTAGGCTGGGAGACACATAATTTGCCAGGTTTGAAATTGGTTTTCCTCTTTTTGACTATTTTATGCAAGGTTTTCCAAAGGGTGTCCCCAGTGCTGCACACCTTCCTGCCCTGGATAAGAGGTGTGAAAACTGTTTCCTTGTTCCTGGAGTTAACGGTGGAATTTGTGTTTAAAGGCAATGAGGCAGCTGCTGGCATGTGTCTGGTTCCAGATTGACCTTTGCTGTCACAAAACTGCCTTTTTCCCCTGCTTGCCACCTAAGCTGTCTCGTTTTCTACCCATGTGCCTTCCTCATTTAGATGGCACGGACTGCAAGCACTGGCTAGCCTAGGCAGAATGTCTCTTTGTTGGATTCCGTCTTCATTTACAAGTGCCCTGGGAACAAAACTACTACTCAACCGTAGTCTCTTTTTCCATATGGCAATTTAGCTATGCACATTCAGCTCCACGCTGTTGCTTCCCTCTTCCAGCTTCTTTGTCCGTGAGAATCTTTGGCTGGTGTTGGAGTACATGGATGCAGGCTCTTTAGCTGAGGTGGTCAGCAGGATAAGGATGCCTGTAGGACCCACAGCAACTGTCCTCCGGGAGGTAAGGGATCCTGCTTGTGCTTCGGATGGCTTGGCCAGGCTTGTCCTTTGAGACAGGTGCTAAGAACAGGAGCGATTCCATGTTCAGGGCTTTCTTTCTGTGTTGCTCTTATGCTTCAGGGAAGAAAGAGCATCTGGAGTGAAGTGCCTGCCAGTGTCCCTGCCCTTACTATAGTCTATTCTTCATTCTTATCTACCATTGTTGTGCTCTCTGTCTCTTTTTTGTTTTTCACTTCTCCACTTTGCCTCTCTAAGCCTTTGCTCAGAACATTTCAGCATCGCATTCTTTGCCTGGAAGCACAAAGGTGCTGTTCAAACCAGCTGCAAAGCCAAACAGAGACTCATCTCTCACAGTTCCCAGCTTCAAAGGATGGCTTGGCACCCAAGCCGTGGTGCTTGCTGCTGAAAGCTGACAAATGAGTTACTTCCAAGTCTGCTGTCGAAGCAGCCATATAATCCTTGTCCTTCAGTCTCCCACCCGACAGTGATCCACTTGCTACTGAAGGCAGGGACCTTTTGGCAAACCGTTGTTTGTCCTCTGGATGGGGAGAGCACATCCGCTGCAGCAGCAGTCATTTGACTGGCTTTGCAGGGGACAGTCACGAGCAAAGACTGATGCTTCCCCCTCAACAGCTAATATGCCTTCACTTTGAAAAAGACTGCTCTCCTGGTGTTGCCGCAGCAAGCTCTTCCTCTTGCCAAAAGCACTCACCGATCGTGTGAGATCTGCAGATCTTCAGGAGCAGTTTCCTTTTGTGTGTGATGAAATCAGATCAGGCTAACTTTTGGCCTCCTATTCCTTTTTCCTTTCTCAGTGCCTGAAAGGACTGGCTTTCCTTCATGCCAACTACGTGATCCACAGAGACATCAAAAGTGAGAACATTCTTCTGGGCCGGAATGGATCTGTCAAGTTGGGTGGGTATTCTCGGTCAGGCGCAGCACTCCGGGGAGGCGGTGTGGGGCTGCTTTTGAGCGGCTGCCAGGTGCCCAGCAGTGGTGCTCGTGAGAGTGCACGGACCGCACACTCGTGCAAGCTGAGGGCACAGCTGCAAGGTGCTTATACCTCCTCTAGAGAGGAAGAAGGTATCAAGAGTACCTTAGGTTTGCGTGTGCTCCTTCCAGAGGGAGGGAGTTACAGCGCAAACCTTCAGGTGAATGAGGACAAGCCACGGTGGGAAATGTGTGGGTTTTCTTCAGAAGAAAATTCCTGATTTCTTTGGCTGCAGCCCTGAGGAAAGAGAGCACAGCCGCTTTTCCAGCTAGAATCAGTACTGCATTCTGAGACTTAGAGTGAGGAACTCTTTTCCTTGGTTTCCTACCTGAAGCAGCATTTGTTTTTCTCCTCAGCTGATTTTGGCGTCTGTCCTAGGTTGCAATATAGATGTAGTTAAGTATTCTATTACCACCAGCTGTGGGCCATTAGCTGCTCTCACCTGCTAATGACCCACTCCAGATGACAGGCAATGGGCCATCCGTTAGCTATTTTCAGCTGCTAACGACCCACCCAGGATGACAGGCAATGAGCCATCAGGGACCCACCGTGTGACTCATGAACTTATCTCATCCCATTGTGGGATGCTCTGCCCAGGAGAGAGAAACCAGGTGTTCCCACCTGGATATAACCTAGCCTTGGAACTGCCTGAGCTAGCCCTGTCTACTGGGTTCCAAGAGGACAAGAGCCACCACTAGATCTTCAGCTAGAAACTAAACCTTCACAGGATCACCGCTTCAACTGGACTACTTCAGTTAGACTGCTACTACCACCCTAACAGAGTGTTAGGTTGTATCTGACTTTGTCAGTGTTTTTCCTTGTATTATTTCACTTATTTTTAATTTTAATCTTAACTTGTGATCTCCCACTGGTTTGTTTTCAAACCGATACATATTTTGGCGCCCAACATGGGGCACGACCTGGGAAAACTCAGAAATCCTATCACCATGATGCTCAGCTTATCTATATGGGTGCTTTATCTCGCTCTCTATATCTTTCCTCAAATGGGAAACTATCTGCCGGTCGTATTGCTCTTGTTACGATCAGGGCATGGCATGAAAATTGCTCTATTGGTTTATTATGCCTATTGCATAGTAACCTGTGAAGCAGTGAACACCATTCGTTATATATACTCGACCTTGTCTGCCTAGCCTAACCTAAACTGCTCCGTCTGAGACCTCCTCAGCAATCGCACCCACCCTCTGGGGCTAGGAAGAGAGAGCGGTTTCTTCCAGCATTTCAGGCCGGGCACAGCCGTCTTTGACAATATTGAGTTCTCTCTGGATGCTAAAGATGGCATAATCTTCCTGTTAGTTCTGTTTTCTTTTTTCTCTGCGACCAGCACCGTGTACCTCATGCTGAAAAACAGAACAATACTTTGTCTTCTTGAGGAAGAGAAACGAAGCAAATCAGCAGGCAAGAGGAAAAGAACCAAAAGAGCAGTTGACGTCTCAACACAGACCATCACCAAATCAGAACAGTTGAAGCCGGTAGCAGTTGCCCCCGTCCAAAAAAAGAAATCAAAGAACAAATCAGTCCGCATAGCGACTGACGAGGATGCGGCAAGACCATCTCACCCAGCAGAAGAGACAGAGCCGGAGATCATCACTCGCTCTCTATCCCTGGGGGAGCTGCGTGACCTACGGAGGGAATTCACCCGGCAAGCAAATGAGTCCATCTTAACCTGGCTGCTCCGCATCTGGGATGCCGCCGCTAATGACACCATTCTGGACAGAAGTGAGGCCAAGCAACTGAGATCCCTGTCCCAGGATGTGGTTATTGACCAGGGGATTGGGAAAACCCAAGAAACTCTCAGCCTCTGGCGGCGATTGCTGGCGAGTGTACGGGACAGATACCTCTGCAAAGAAGACCTCCAGATGCACCAAAAAAAATGGAACACAATAGAACAAGGTATCCGATGCCTAAGAGAATTGGCCGTGCTAGAAATCATTTTCTCAAACAACGAGAAATTCCCCAAGAACCCAGATAATGTCCAGTGCACTTCACAAATGTGGCTAAGATTCGCACGGCTCAGACCAGAGATATACTCTCGTTACCTGGCAACACTGCAGTGGAGGCAAGGCGAAGACCAGGTGGGCGTGTTAACAAACAAACTGAGAATTTATGAGGACACTGTCACCGCTCCACTACGCACTCAAGTCTCATCAGTGGAAACAAACCTGGCCGAGCAAGTCCGGAGCTTGATTGAAGAGAGCCTCCAGAAACTAAGGAAAGAGTTCAAAAAAGGATTTTTCCATGTCACACCGAAACCAACCCGAGTCTCTGCCATCAAGAGCAGACGTCCCCCAGCCAGGGAAAGAAGACAAACTCCACGACGTGACCTCTGGTTTTTCCTTCAGGAGCATGGGGAAAACATGAGAAAGTGAGATAGAAAACCCACCTCCTCCTTAGCAGCCCGGGTACGTGAATTGAAAACAAAAACATCCACTTCAGAAGGCTCATCTAGGTACAACACTGCCCCAGTCTCTTGTAGACAGAACCCCCGACAGAATGGAAAAGATAATATGACTGATCCTCTTGAAAGAACCTCAAGAACACATTTACGGGAGAAGAGCACCACGCACCAAAAACAGGATTAGAGGAACCCTGCCTCTAGCCAAGTAGAAGAAAGAGATAACCGGATCTATTGAACTGTTTAGATCCGATAGCCTGGCACATCTGACCCACAAAGATACACGGCTTTGGTTAATACCGGCGCTCAGTGCACCCTGATGCCATCCAGGTATGTGGGGACCGAATCCATTTCTATTTCTGGGGTGACAGGAGGATCCCAGCAGCTGACTGTACTAGAAGCTGAAGTGAGTTTAACTGGGAACGAGTGGCAGAAACACCCCATTGTGACTAGTCCAGACGCCCCATGCATCCTCGGCATAGACTATCTCAGGAGTGGATATTTCAAAGACCCAAAGGGACATCGCTGGGCTTTTAAGATAGCAGCCGTAGAGACGGAAGACATAAGACAACTGAATACCCTGCCTGGTCTCTCAGATAACCCGTCTGCTGTAGGACTACTGAGAATTGAAGAACAGCAAGTACCAATTGCTACAGCAACAGTGCACCGCCGGCAATACCGCACTGACAGAGACTCTGTGGCCCCCATCCATAAGATGATTCGAGAACTGGAGAGCCAAGGGGTGGTCAGCAAGGCTCACTCACCCTTTAACAGCCCTATATAGCCGGTGCGTAAGTCCAGTGAAGAATGGAGACTGACAGTGGATTACCGTAGCCTGAATGAAGTCACACCACCACTGAGTGCTGCTGTATGGGACATGTTAAAACTTCAGTACGAGCTAAAATCCAAGGCAGCAAAGTAGTATGCGACCATCGACATTGCCAATGCCTTTTTCTCCATTCCTCTGGCAGCAGAGTGCAAGCCTCAGTTTGCTTTCACCTGTAGAGGTGTGCAGTACACATAGAACCGACTGCCCCAGGAGTAGAAGCACAGTCCCACCATCTGCCATAAACTAATCCAGGCTGCACTGAAAAAGGGTAAAGCTCCAGAACATCTGCAGTATATTGATAACATCATTGTGTAGAGGGACACAGCAACGGAAGTATTTGAAAAAGGAAGGAAAATCATCAAAATTCTCCTGGAAGCCAGTTTCACCATCAAGAAGAGCAAAGTCAAGAGACCTGCCCGAGAGATCCAGTTCCTGGGAGTAAAGTGGCAAGACGGACGGCGTCAGATTCCTTCTAAAGTCATCAATAAGATCATCGCGATGTCTCCACCAACCAACAAAAAAGAGACGCAAGCTTTCCTAGGCGCCGTAAGCTTTTAGAAAATGCACATCCCTAAGTACAGCCAGATCGTGAGTCCTCTCTACCTCATAACCCACAAGAAGAACGATTTCCACTAGAGCCCTGAACAGCAGCAAGCCTTCACCCAGATCAAACAGGAAATCGCTCATGCGGTAGCCCTGAGACCAGTCAAGACAAGACCAGAGGTAAAGAATGTGCTTTACTCTGCAGCCGGGAGCCATGGTCTATCCTGGAGCCTTTGGCAAAAGGTGCCTGGCGAGACCCGAGGTCGACCACTGAAATTCTAGAGTCGAAGTTACAGAGAGTCTAAAGTCAACTACACTCCCACCGAGAAAGAAATCTTAGCAGCTTACAAAAAAGTCCAAGCCGCCTCAAAAATGATCGGCACAGAAACACAACTTCTCCTTGCACCCCGACTGCCAGCGCTAGGGTGGATGTTCAAGGGAAGGGTTCCCTCTACCCACCATGCCACTGATGCCACGTGGAGCAAATGAATTGCCCTCATCACACAGCGCGCCCGTATTGGAAACCCAAATCGCCCTGAGATTCTAGAAATTATAACAAACTGGCCTGAAAGTGAGACTTTTAAATTATCTTCAGAAGATGCAGAAGAGCAAGTAGCACGTGCCGAGGAAGCACCCCCGTATAATGAACTGCCAGAGAGTAAAAGACGCTATGCCCTCTTCACCGATGGTTCCTACCAAATTGTAAGTGCAGATCGGAAATGGAAAGCTGCAGTATAGAGCCCCACACGACAAGCTGTACAAGCTACTGAGAAACAAGGTGGATCGAGCCAGGTCGCAGAGCTTAAAGCCATCCAACTGGCTTTAGATACTGCCAAACGAAAGAAATGGCCAAAGCTTTATCTCTACACCGACTCCTAGATAATAGCCAATGCACTGTGGGGATGGTTAGATCGCTGGAAAAAGGCTAACTAGCAGCGCAGAGGAAAACCCATCTGAGCCGCTGAGATTTGGCAGGACATCGCCGCCCGGGCAGAAAAGCTAACCGTGAAAGTTCAACACGTGGATGCACATGTACCCAAGAGTCGAGCTAATAAAGAGCATCGTAACAACGAGCAGGTAGACCGAACTGCCAAGGTAGAAGTATCACAGGTAGATCTAGACTGGCAGCACAAAGGAGAATTATTTCTAGCTCGTTGAGCCCATGATGCCTCTGGTCATCAAGGGAGAGATGCGACATACAAGTGGGCTCGTAACCGAGGGGTAGACTTGACCATAGACAACATCTCACAGGTCATCCACAGCTGTGAGACTTGTGCTGCAATCAAACAAGCCAAGCGAGTGAAGCCTCTGTGGTATGGTAGACGATGGTCAAAGTACAGGTATGGGGAAGTATGGCAAGTTGACTACATCACACTTTCCCAAACCCGCCAAGGAAAGCGCTACGTGTTGACCATGGTAGAAGCAACCACAGGATGGTTAGAGACCTACCCTGTGCCTCATGCTACTGCCCGGAACACCATCTTGGGTCTGGAAAAGCAAGTCCTGTGGAGACATGGTACCCCTGAGAGAATCGAGTCTGACAATAGAACCCATTTCAAGAATGGCCTCATAAACACCTGGGCTAGAGAACATGAAATTGAATGGGTATACCACATCCCCTATCATGCACCAGCTGCTGGAAAAGTTGAATGGTACAACGAAATACTTAAGACAACTTTGAAGGCACTTAGCGAGAAAACCTTCAAAAATTAGGAACTGAACTTAGCAAAAGCCACCTAGATAGTTAACACAAGGAGTTCTATCAATCGAGCCGATCCTGCCGAGTCCAAACCTTTACACACAGTGGATAGAGATAAAGTCCCTGTAGTACACGTAAGAATTTTTTAAGAAAGACTGTTTAAATTAGTCCCACCTCAGAAAAAGGCAAACCCATCCGTAGAGTGGTTTTTGCCCAAAAACCTGGTTATACTTAGTGAGTGATAAAGGCAAATGGAGAAACCCGTTGTGTACCACAAAAAAACCTTATCTTAAGTGAGGAACTCTGTAGATGGTAATAAAATAAGAGGTAGATAATGTCCTAAGTTGCAATATAGATGTAGTTAAGTATTCTATTACCACCAGCTGTGGGCCGTTAGCTGCTCTCACCTGCTAATGACCCACTCCAGATGACAGGCAATGGGCCATCCCTTAGCTATTATCAGCTGCTAACGACGCACCCCGGATGACAGGCAATGAGCCATCAAGGACCCACGTGTGACTCATGAACTTATCTCATCCCATTGTGGGATGCTCTACCCAAGAGAGAAGAAACCAGGTGTTCCCACCTAGATATAACCTAGCCTTGGAACTGCCTGAGCTAGCCCTGTCTACTGGGTTCCAAGAGGACAAGAGCCACCACTAGATCTTCAGCTAGAAACTAAACCTTCATAGGATCACCGCTTCAACTGAACTACTTCAGTTAGACTGCTACTACCACCCTAACAGAGTGTTAGGTTGTATCTGACTTTGTCAGTGTTTTTCCTTGTATTATTTCACTTATTTTTAATTTTAATCTTAACTTGTGATCTCTCACTGGTTTGTTTTCAAACCAATACAGCGTGCTCTGCTCACCCCTGGGCGGAGCAAAAGGAGGTCAACGGTTGGGACCCTTTGCTGGATGGCTCCTGAGGTGGTGAGAGGAGAGCCATACGGCCCCAAAGTGGACATCTGGTCCCTCGGCATTGTTGGACTAGAAATGTCAAAAGGAGAGCCTCCTTATATGCAGGAAACCCCCGGCAGGGTAAGGTGCAAGTATGCTCGGATACCAGTGTCCTTCTTATCAGTCTCCATTAGACAAACACCCATTCCCACAGCTTGAACTAGTTCCACCGAGACCCACCGCTAAAAGTGTCCCTGGGGCCCTTTTCAAGGCAAGATGTGCTGCATGTTGGAATAGCTGGGGCTGCTCTGGGGCCTTTCTTCTTTTGGTAGAGACTCCTCATCTCTAACCATCCGCTTGGCAAGAAATTGCCACTGCAGACTGGAGCTTAAAAAATGGGGTCTAGGTGAGCAGGTAAAGTTATGGAAGAACCAGGTACAGACTTGTGTTTCCTTTTCCTTCAGGCTAAATATCTGATAAGCACACAAGGGACACCAGAGCTGCCCCAGCTCAGGCTAAACTCTGCCTTGTGTGAGTTTCTGGGCTGCTGCCTGCAGATGGACGAGGAGAGGCGAAGCTCTGCTGAGGAACTTCTGCAGGTACAATGCAAAGCAGCTGCAGGCAAAACAGCTGTTCCTGTCAGGGTTTTCAAATGAAAACTAAGTAGGATCCTAGACTAGTTGAGGTTGGAAGGGACTGCTGAAGCCCAATTCTCATAGCCATTCCACAGAGGAGAACTCCCACCTTCTGATCATTTCTGCGGCCCGCTTTTGCACTTGGGTAGTGTCTTCAGTTTTACCTGGTAGCAAAGGAACTGAAGCATTGCAATGCCAGGGACAGAGGCCTGCAATGGGGCTTGAAGAACCCAACAAAAGCAGGCCCTGCCAAGCGGTTTGAGATTGCTCTGTGCGAAGGAGGCGCTGTGGGCGCTGACTGGGAGCATCCAAGGGGACCCAGCTGGTCCCTCCTGCCCCACTCCTAGAGCTCTCTGCCAGCCAAAGAGGGACAGATGAGCAGGATTTGTTCCTGCCCCATTTGCTGACTGGCCTGGTCAAGCGGATGAGAACCGCTGCAGGTTTGCTGCCAGCTTTTCTGCCAGACAGGGAGTTGCTGACTGGGCCACTTCCCTGGCTGTCCCTGCTGACAAGGAAGATGCCAGCCAGCACAGGAGGGGCAGGGGATGCCAAGGTAGACACTGCTCTCCCTGCAAGCCACAGCTGAGTCCATCTGCACTCTGCCGCTTGTTTTCCTGCTCCTGGCTTGCTGCTGAAATCCTGTGTGTCCAGTGACAGCAACACAGGGGACCAATATTTTTCAGAGCTGTTGGGAGTTTCTTGAGGGATGGCTTATGTCCCACATCTCTTTTGGTCTCTAATATAGCCCATGTCTGTAGTAAAGAGGAAATTGAATAAGCATGTTGTTTCCTGAAAAGAACAAATCCTTTGGACAGCAAGCAGCAATCCCACAGTGCAGTCAGCACACAAATCCCAGCAAGTGACAACAACATGACAAATGCACTAGTGCGGTTATGGGCCATGTTTGCCTGTGACAGCAGTGTCCTGGACATGAAGACAGACATGCTGATGGTGCCCTCAGCCCTATTTCTGTGTCTTTCTGGGAGCTAGAGGAATCCAGCTTGACCCCGTTAGGAACTGAGTTTGAAAACTAATGGTTCCTTTTCCCTTTGTCTCTTTTAATTTGGTTTGGTGTGTTTCTTTTTCCCTTTGGGCAGCATCCATTTCTCAAATTAGCCCAGCCTCTCTTCAGAGTCCTTGCTGACATTCGTGCAGCCAGGTAATGAAGGAAGCAGGGGAGATGCCAAGGACCACTTCAGCACTTTGAGAACAGAGCCTCTGAGAACAGGCAGAAATCCTATTTCTGGGGAGTGGGGCCAATCTGAGGAGAGAGAGGAAATCCTGAGGAGACAGATGAAACAGTCAGCAATCAGAGCTGGGAAGGAAGCTGGCATCTCCTTTTCTTCCACCTGCTGACCCTCCTCCTAAGTTTCTGGGTACGACAGGATTGCTGGAGAGCACAAAACCACTACTGTGCACTTCTCAGGTGGGGTATAGTGACAGGCACAAAGCTTCCACTGCATTTTTGGACACCTTGGCTGGTACTTTATCTGGAACTCTTCCTCCTCTCATCAGGAGAGTCAGCTTGAACAACAGCGATTGGAGACTCAGCAGCTTTTGGAGCAACAGGAAAACTTCATGACACAGATACAGAGGGAGCACGAGAAAAGGCTGCTTGAGCTGAACCTGCAAGTTGCCAGCATGCAAGCTCAACAAGAAGAGGTACGAAGCAGAGCCAGTCAAGATGCAAAGAGTGTGAAAAGAGAGTCGGAGTGTTGGTTTGGACTCTCCTGGCCTGCTTATGGGCACTGATTCTCTGGACACTCTTTCTGGGTGAGATTGTCTCTTGGCTGGACCTTGGTAAACAGGATGGTGAGAGCACAACGCTTTTGAAAGCGTGAGCACATCAGTCTTGGAGCCTTGCCACACAGGTGTTGTGTAGGAAGTTCAAACCCATCTTCTCTTCGTTTCTCTGCAGGTCCTGCAGGAACAGGTGCATGAGATAGCTGGTGTATTAGACGGGCTGTGCCGGCGAATAGACCAGCTAATTGAAAGCCAGCAGCAGCTAAAGCAGCTCAGGCAGGAGGTGAAAGAGGAGCGAGAGAAGGGGCAGGTGAGCCTGACTAGCCAGGTCCCAGAGGCAAGGGCAGGATGCAAGGCATGAAGCGTAGATCTCAGGAAAGGGGAGGCAAGCACTACTGCAGGCACTGGAAACACAGAGCCTGGCAGGCTCCAGAGGTGAGCAGCAGGAAGAAGGGTTAGGGCTGGGTAGAGAAGCAAAAGGAAGTGACTTAACGGACTTGCTTTTGAGATGGAAAGAGGAGAAACCTGAGCATGATGGCAGGTGCTAGTGATATTTATCTTGACAGAATATCAAGGACAAGCTGCAGGCAGAGCTGCAGGAAGCTCAGAGGAAGATGAAGGCAATGGAGTGGAGGCACAAAGAAGAACTGGAAAGGATGCAAGAGGAAATGAATGTCCTGCTGCAGAAGTGGAAGACTCTGCAACAGCAGGTGAGTGAAAGTGCACCCGCCACTGCAGTCATGAAACAAGTGGTCTCTCCCCTTCTCGCCTTTCCCCTGCACAGCAGCAGGTGCATGGGGGGTAATCCTCTGGCTGCCATGCTACTGTGCTCTCCATTGCAGCTGGTCAGAAGGACATTTCCTGGTCCGCTGAATCTCAGCTGCTGTCCTGGGCAGCGGGGCTAGTGCATTGGCCAGAGGGCCAGCAATCCTCTGAATGCATCTCTGCTGGCCTCTCAGTGCTCCCTTTGCCTTTTGAGAGGTTTGTTCAGGTGAACATGGTGACCCATGCAGATTCAGAAACCAGCTGTCCCTGTCCATGGTGAATGCAGTCCTCAGGACGCGGTGAAATTCAAAGTTGTTCTTTCCCTTTCACAGTCTCTAGGACGGCTGGCAGGGACAAGCTGTAGTCTCTGACTGCTTTGTGGGGTTTGACTTGAGGTGGAAGAGTTGACAGCTCAGCTTGCAGCCTAACACAAGTGCTGTTCCTAAGGGCTTGCCTTGGAAATGCAATGTCTGGGCCATGTCTGTCAGCCACCTTTGTGACACAAACAAATTTCTTGTCCCAGATCGATGTGGGCTCTGCCATCGAAGCTGCCGCTGCAGCAGCATCCTCCAAAGAAGCCTGCACTCCACGGCCTGAAGACCCGAGCACAAGCAGTTCACCCAGCTCAAACCCGGAGGCAGAGAAGCTGCTAGAGAGATGAGACAAGAAGGACCTGAAATTGCTGACTATGTCCTGTGCAGTTCTTGTCCTATGGAGAAGTGTATTATGTGTGTGCCTCAGCATGAGCATGTTCCTCCACGTTCCTCTTCACTTTGGTGTCAGAGAGACATTTTGAACCATTATTACTTCTGTTATTACTTCTACAGATTACACGGTCCCCTGCATCCACACTGGGTGCTTTTCAGATGCAAATGGAAGAACTTGCAGCAAAGCAATCAAGGAAGCGAAGGAGATGACCAGCACCACTTCAGCATTACTTTCTCCAATGCCAGCTCAGAGTCAGACTCAGAATAAAAATCCCACAAACCCCCAAGCCTGTTGGAAGTTTCTCTTCCTTGTCACCCAAAAAATAAAGCTCTACATTCACTTCCGAATTGTCCCTTCTTTCTTAAAGTGGAAAGTCCTTCCTATGGACATTCTCGTGTTGTTTGGAATTGGCAAAATGTCTCCTTCCTTTGTCAGCTCCAACCTACACTTCCTTTGAAATACTGCCCACTGGCCACTTTTTACCCAGCCGTGGACTTCTGGGTGCGCAAAAAGAAGTGCAATTGCATTTGCAGCCAAAAGCCAAGGAAGAGCAGGGCAGCCAAAATATCCTATGGAGATACAAGCTTTCATCTGTGCAGAGAGAGGCTTTTGGTTGCTGCCCAGTGCAGCCGGCACATCTCCTCTGTGACTGCTCCTGCTTCCCAGGTGGCCACGGGTAATAGGTACGAGGCTCTGCAAGTGGACCCAAAGAAGGTGGGCACGTCTGCTGTCAGTACAGTGGAGCGGAGAGCAAAGAGCCCAGGAGGTCCCCGGAGTATGTGGCAGAGAACTTCCTGACACAGCTGGTGAGTGAGCCAACTAGGGAAGGCACCCACTGGACCTGCTCTTTGTCAACAGAGAAGGACTCATGGGTGACACCACGCTTGGGGGCCGCCTGGGGCTCAGCAATCATGAAAAGTCTCTGTGTACGACTGGGTTTGTCCCTCTTTCTTTGCCTTCTGTTGTCCCTTTGCTTGGCAGCCGCTGCCCAGGACTGGGTAGCTGACACAGCTGAAGTGCAGGAGAGCCTCATTGTCTGCCCTTTGCAGTGGCTGCTCACTGCAGCTTTTTTCAATCTGGAAGCTCAGTCCGGAGAGACAGCTCCCCACTCCGTTTCTTGCATAGCTCCGGGCGGTCAGGGCCTGTCATGCGCAGTCCCAGGTGGCAATGAGGGCTGCCTCGTGCCTCAGTCTGGTGTGACCCTACTGCAAACAGCAGGAGACATTGGCTGGTGTTTGTTTCCAAAGTCACATCCTTCAGGGCTGGTGTGCTGTGGGTGTCATTTGTCCAGCCCAGTCCCAGACTTAGGGATCAGATGCAGGCACTGCTGTTACTGCCACTGAAGTCAGCGAGAATTTGGTGGCTGGTTTCCATCCCAGCAGAACTGGTCACTTATGAAGCTGGGTGAAGATGGTGCCCTGCAGATCTCTGGACTGCCTGGGTGCTAGGGAGCCACGGCTTGTCATTGTTCTCCATCAGGGAAAGGTGTGCTCCTCAGGTGTGTGTCAACAGAGCAAACAAGGAGTGCGTGAATCTCTTCTGTCCATGTCTGCTGAGAGTTTTGACCTTGGAGATTAACTGGCACAAAGCCAACTGCTTTTGGTCCCTCTTTGTATCCCCATGTTAGGCAATGTTGCTAAATCGGCCTCTAGGACAGCAGCAGGGGATAAAGCCTCTCAGCACTGCAGGTGCGATAGGCTGTTGCGGATTGCACAGAGAAACTGCATTTTTTTTTTAATGAGGGACAGGAAAAGTGGTTTAGCTGTGACAAGAGGGGCAATGATGCTCCTGAACTTTCTGTCTTTCCTTCTGTCAATTATTGGCAGATCTTAAGTTCACAGGTTTCCCCATGAGTGGCAGGGATAGGGGGAATCCCCCCTTGCCACAGCCAGGTTGGGCCATGAGAGGTTGGGCCCTGAGATGCTGGGACTGGCAGCGTATCCCTGGCTGGGTTCACCTCAGAGTGACCTTAGACTGTGTCTTGGAGGTGGATGTCACAGCCAAACTCAATCAGTTTTGCCTGTTCAGTGGGCATGTTGAGAAGGATCTTCTTGGGTTTGATGTCCTGCTGCAGGACCCCACAGCTGCTGCAGTGCCCCACAGCCTCCAGCCCGTGGAGGAACAGTTCCTGCACCACCTCTTCTGAGAAGACCCCCACACCACAATGAAACCAAAGAGGTCCTGAGATATCTCCACGCATTCCGTCACCATCAGGAAGCGGTTGGAGACTTCAACCTCCTCCAGCAGCTGGATGACGCCACGAAACCCTGCGGACAACTCGTCAAGCAGCAGGATCTCGTGGGGAGCGCAGGTGCCGTCAGGCCGCGGGAGAACCCTGATGCTGTCAGTTGGGCTGATGCCATGCCAGGGCTCTGGAACCCCTCACCCAGCTCGGGATGCTCTAGGCCCTCCACTGATCCCACACCTGCTCTCCCTCGAGGCGTCCTGGTGGCTTCCACCCTGCTGGGTCCCGGTTTCCCTGCTGGCCTGGGTCGCTCACTAGCTCACCCCAATGATGGATGTGGTTCCGTGCCACCTGCAAGCCAAAGGGAGCAGTGGGCTGAGTTGCACAAGTCCCTAGATCGTGCAAAGAAAACAGGGAGATAAAGACACCTGCACAAGTTCTGCGGACCATACAAAAAAAAAGTTAAAATAACGACACTGCCGGTCCCTGCGGACCCTGCAGGAAAAAAACCCCAACGTCTGCATGACTCCACAGACTGTAAAACTACAGGCAACAAAAGGACTCATCTGACATTCTTGTCAGGGGGCAGACTGTTGCCTGAGAACACCTCAGTCAGGAGGATCCTCCTGCAACGAGCACACCAAGAGCTGCTCTGGACGCTGAGGCCTTGCGTGCACCAGGGCAACCTCCCATGGACAAGACTGTCATGTGGACATCCTCCACTAACATCCCAAAAGCAGCCACTCTAGATTGGTCTGTGAATTTCTGCACAGCAACCAATCTTTCTCTACAGCTAACACAAAAAAAAGCCCAGAAATTCTCCTCTATCCCAAAGCAGCACAAAAGCCACTCCTAGGCCATATCCCATCGCTCAAAGGATCCCAGGATAATGCAAAACAGGCACCAAGCACATACACCCTGTTCTTTGGCCACAAACGCTTCTGACTAAACCTGAGAACACCTGCTTAAATTCTACAGATGAAATCATGCTTTGGAAATATCCAGGAGAGCTCCCTAAATTGCACTGCCTGCCATTTCCACCCATTTACTTCATGGCTAACATTGACCAGCAAATTGTAGGGCTCACTGAAGGAAGAATGACACCTAAGTGCGGAGAAAAAGCCAAGTAACAAACCACCCATATGTGTCTGCAGGACACAGGAGCAGCATTTGTGTTGTCAATATGCCAGGCACACATCCTCTGCATGAGGCAGGTCCCATGTCCTGTGCATGGCAGAGAGTGCCCTTGGAGCAGCCCTCACAGTGTGGCTGCAGCCATGGGTGCATTTGCCTGTTCTCTCCACTTCCACCAGCTCCCAAGTCAGACCTTCTCTGGGAAACCTTCTCTGCCTAATACTGAGCTCCTGGTGCCTTTGCAAAAACCCACTTCCTTTGGTTTTTGGAAAATCTGCAAGGTCAGGTTCCTCCATGGGCGTGAGTTTTATATCTCTGTCCTGCCGATGGTGGATATGTGCAGGATAGTACCCACCTTTTCAATCATTTGATGGACTCTAATTTCTGGCCTGCAGGAGCTGAGTAAATTGATCCTGATTTTTCTGAGCCAAGTTACTCTTTTCTTTTCCGGACTGCGTATTGCATAGAACCCCAAACTCAGTGTTTACTGGGGACAGTTGCAAGCACCAAACAGGGGAATAGATAGAAAGTGCAGCTTCTGCGGAATTCTCCTCCATCATTTCATTCTAGACATCATCATAATATGCCACAGGAAGGAGCAAACAGGTTCCTCAAGCCCCTGGCCAATGTAAGATTTTACTTTTGTTCTTGTTTCCCCTTTTCAGGGTCTGTAATCTAGTTTCAGTTATTTCTTGGCATTTTTTTAAAGGAAGCTTTCTAGCGGGTGTCCAGTCTGGATCGGGAAGTGCTTGGGAGCAGCTGCGGCGTGGACCAGACATGCCCTTGGAGAAGGCTGTGGACATCATTTGGGACCAGCTTTTCTTCCTGTGGCCAATGGCATGAGGTGGATCCCCACCTTCTTGGCATGGGTGCCATAAGGGCGTTTGGCAGATGTCAGCGAGCACAGAATCATGCCGCTCTGGGCAGCTCCTGAAGAGGTGGATCTGCCATGGCTGGCTGCAGCTGGTGGCACACGTCCTGCCCTCCTGCTCTCCTCCCAAAGGCAGCAATAATGGGGAGGCTTGGGCAACGCGCTGAGCACAGCCAGCATGGCCCAGGCACAGCAGGTGCTTGGGACAAGGGGGACAGGAGCCTTCAACGGACAGGCGGTTTCTGGTTTCTCTCCTTCCAGCCGGGCTCTGCGGATGCTGAGGCTGCTCTGGGCTCTGCCAGGGCTCTGCTGGGGCTCAGCACCGGACCGGAAGAAGCCAAAGAAGAAACGGTGTGAAGTGCAGCAGAGACTTGCTTGATCATTTTGGCAATGCAGCCCAAGTTTGCAGAGCGTACACCTCGAGGGAAAACAAGAAATAAAGTTGTTCAGTAACTTCTCAGCCTCCCAAGAAATCAAGTTGTTCAGTAACTTCTGAAATGTAATCAATCTGCAAGGACCCCGAACGACATTTTTTAGCTTGCTCAAGCTGTATCTCAACTGTTCTCTGAACAGTTCTCTCCCCGACCTGCCTTTTGCAACCGCTCCCTCTTTTCCCCCAGCGAGTTTCCAGCTCATCACAGTCTTCACCACACTTCAGTGCCTTCCTTGATGCCCCTCAACCCAAGGAAGACCCAGCCCTAGGTCTGGGGACTCGTCCTGTCACTGGCCAAAGAATAGAAATGTCTCAGGAGTCCTGTGAGGTTTTGGTGTAATTCAGACCCACTCTCCAGCTCCCAGCTGTCCTCACTGCTGTGTTCCCACTCCCTTTTCCTTGTCCTTCCACCGGATGAGCTCTGTGAATCCCCTTGACCCTCCCCACTTTTCCCATCCCACACCCCCACCTCATTGAGGCTGAAGCCTGTTGGTCTCCTCTGGCACAGCAGTGCAGTCCCCTCTGCCCCCACGGAGCTCCAGCCCACAGAGCACAGCACACAGCAGTGCAGGCCGGGCTGGACCAGCCCCGCTCCACTCATGGCCTGGCTGTTTGTGGGAACTAAACACTCCCTGTTTCCAGCCGTCACTGTAGGATGGCCCCAGGGCAGACCCCAGCCACGCTCCCACTGCATCCCCTGCAGCCTGGGGCAGACGATGGTCCCAGGGCTGAGGTTCACGGAGAGCACCCAGAGCTGTGGCTTCCACTCAGTGTTTGGCAGTGTTGTGTTCTCATCTCCTGCAGATTCCGGGGAAAACAAGCTGTGCTGCCTGTATGGGCAGTGACAAGGCTGAAGGTCTTTCCTGTTCCAGGGGAAACGTTAAGCCTTGGCAGGCCTACATTTCTCCTTTTCGGATTCTTTCAGTCGTCTGCTTTGATAGGTCCTGCTTGTTCTGGTTCGTGTTGTTGCACACGAACGGATGGTCTGTCTCCACTTCCCTGTGCAGGGAGCAGCCACTTTTGCTGAGAAGCAGGATGTAGAAAGCAGAGGACAGAATTGGTTGTAAACTCTTGGACTGAGGGCAGGCTGCTAGAGCTTTCTGTTCCTTTCCTTTGAAGAAACAGCTGTGTTTTGTGAATGGAGGACAGAGAACGGTTTGCAGGGCTGTGGGAAGTGTTTTTGTAAGCAGTACGTGTTTGAAACTATTCCCTGATCTCCAGTCTAGGAGAAAATGTTGGGGTCACCCACCAACATTTTAAAGCTTCAGGATTATGACGTTAGTAAGGCACAAAAGCCGTGTCTGTAAATCCAAAGACGGTTCTCATCTAATCCAGGATTTCTGGAGAATTGTCCTGACTTTCAGTCTGACACACACAAGGAATTTGCATCAGGACAATATGCAGCCTCCCAGATGTCACACTTGGAGTCTGACCAGCTGCTCTCTCCACTACACTTGGTGGGCTCATGCCAGTGGTGGTTCTGGGGCTGGGAAACACCTAGGCTTGTGTAGAGCCCTTCAAAAGTACTCCCAGGGCTGCAAAACTAGGCAAAGAGCAAAAGCCCAGATCCTTCTCCATTCTCTGTATTTCCTGAGAGAGAATATCACAGGTGATTTTTCCAGGCATGTGCTGTTAATGCTCAGGAAAGTATTTTTATGAGGGAGAAAAAAACAGGTTTCAAGCAGACAGGAGGAGGAGGAGGAGGAGGAGGAGGAAGAAAGCTTCCAAACTTTGGAAGGGCTATGGTTGCTCTGTTTTCCTGAGCCTGCCTTCCTGAGGCCTGCCCACCAGCTGTGCTATTTGTTCTCTGACTCCTAACTCGCCTTTTATATGCAGCTTCCCCATTTTGGCCCACTGGTTTCCTCCTACCACCACCTTCTACGTTGTCCGACAGTGAGTTTTAACTTTCTTTTCCTGCTTTCTGTGTGTCCATTGGAGTCAGATGTCTGTGAATCACAAATGCGAGCCCACGAAAGCTCCCAGAGGTGAGTCCCAGGCCCCAAAGGCTTCTTTGAGGTGCCATAGCTCTGAAGCAGTGAGGTGCTCTGTGTGCACAGTTACGTGGTTTGATACTTGGCTTGTTCTCCCACTTAGGTGTCATTCTTCCTTCAGTGTGCCCTACAATTTGCTGGTCAATGTTAGCCATGCAGTTAATGGTCAGAAATTACAGGCACTGCAATTTCGGGAATTGTCTTGGATATTTCCAAAGCACGATTTCACCCATAGAATTTCAGCAAACATTCTCAGGTTGTAGTCAGAAGCATTTGTGGCCAAAGTTCAGGGTGTCTGTGTTTGGACCCCTTTGTTTTTATTACTCGTGGATCCTCTTGGTGGAATGAGTTATGGACTACAAGCAGCTTTTGTGCTGCTTTGGGACAGAGGAGAACTTTCTGGGCTTTCCTTTTGCATTAGCTTAGAGAAGGTTTGGTTGCTGTGCAGAAATTCACAGACCAACCTGGAGCGGCTGCTATTGTGATGTCAGCAGAGGATTGTCACATCACAGCATTGTCCATGGCAGGTTGCCCTGGTGCACGCAAGGCCTCAGCGTCCAGAGCAGCTCTTGGCGTGCTTGTTGCAGGAAGATCCTCCTGACTGAGGTGTTCTCAGGCAACAGTGTGCACCCTGACAAGACTGTTCAGTGATTCTTTTTGTTTACTGCTCTTGTACGGTCTGTGGACTGTACTCGTGCAGGAGCTCATTTATTATCCCTGCGGTTGCAGGGTCTGCACATACGTGCAGGTGTCTTGGTTTTGCCTTTTTTTTTAATACAGTCTGCAGAGTTGCAGGTTTCTTTCTTTTTCTCTTTTCCTTGCACGGTCGAGGGGTCCAGGGACTCGTGCAAGTGTCTTTATTTTCCGTTCTTCATTGCACAGTCCAGGGACTCGTGCAAGTGCTTTTTTTTTTTCCATCTTTCTTTTACGGCGTCCAGACTCGAGCAGCACCGCTCAAGGGATGGAGCGAGTGCGCAGAGCAGTTGGGCGTACTTTCTCGTTGGCAGCTGCTCGCAGAACTTTTAATCGTCTGACGGGTAAGTAGAAGCACATTGAATGACATTAAAGCAAAAATGCCACAACGGTGCTAAATGTTTGGTAGAGCTCCTGTCAAGAGCTTCAGCTAGAAAGGGGGTGTTTCTTGCCCAGTGGGGTGTGGACAACTTCCAACATGCAGACTGGGAGAGCTTTGCGGGCATCCTTCTAAAACCTGTGCAGCTCTCTCCAGAACGGAGGGAAAGCATCTTTTTTCTGCATTCCATCCTTAAAAGATGAGCCTGTCTCACTGGACCCTCTCTGTGGGCTACAACAGCGATTTGCTTTGCGATGAAGGGCAAACTTCCAAGCACTCGGTGGCTGCTCCTGAACCCCAGGGCTGTGCCCGTGCTGTGTCCAAAGAGAACTGCAACCACTAAGAGGGATTAGGGGGAAGCTTTTCTGCGAAATTCTTTACAGCAACAACGTGGGAAATACTGCGTGCAATTTACAAAGAGAAAAAGAAAGTCCGGGAAAGAGAGGAGAGAAATGCTGCTTTAGCTGTAAGGCAGACAATGAGCTACAGTGTAGGCACTGACTGCTAAGGAAGAACTTGAATTTTTCTTGGCCAAGTTTCTAGTTCTTTCGTGGCAAAGCCGAGGAAAAGGTAGACACAGCCTAGGCTATTGCCCTGTGCTCTTGCTCTGCTAAGGAACTGTTGCTCTTGGAGGGATGTTGTGAAAGGAAAATGCTCTCTGCTTGGGTGGTCTTGTTGTGTGGCATTCCTCAGCACAGACAGTTTTGTAACAGCACCTGGTTCATTTTCCCTTGCCCCCGGCAGGTCGCCTCAGACGTGGAAGGAGTCAAGTGCATGGTTCGGTGAGTGGGAAAGGCACCCTTGACATTCCCGGTGTCTGAGAATTGTGGGGCAAGCTGTGAGCTTGGCCTGTTGCAGTAGAGTGCCAGCCTGGTAGGCCAAAAGAAAGTCCACGTCACTGTGTGCATGAGCACTACCAAAGGGATTTCCATCAGTTTCCTAATTAGCCGCTGAAGAGGTTTTAACTGAAGAAAGTCAAGTTTTGCAGACAGGAGGCTGCATGCTGATTATTGCCAGGCTGGAATACCTCATTCAGAAACATATGCAGACCAAAACATTAGTCTCATCAGCTCACTTGAATTGAGTTTTATTGACGTAGGATCCCACTTCTATCCAAATTCACAACTTCTCCTTAGCACAGCTGGGGCTAGAGCTTGGGAGAAATACGGTTCTAAATGACAGCTTACTCCCTGTCCCTCACACTGCTGTCTGTCTGCAGAGCACCAAACCAGCATCACAACCTCCTCTGGCTCGCTCTGCTCCTCCAGAGGCTAAAGGGCAGGCAAAGGACAGCAAACCTCCACGTGTTGTCAGTCCAGGGCCCAAGCATCCTGAACCAGTAAGTGGCAGCTTTGGTCGGTACTGTCCTTGGTGCAGCGCAGAGCTGCAAGTTCCTGATTGGACAGCACTTGCCCTTCGTGACTGAAGATGCTGAGGGCTGGAGTCCTGCCATGACATAGCACTTCAGCCCAGCCACTGACACCTGGGAAACGGGATCTGAACTTTCACATGCAGGCATCATTTTCCCGGGATTCTGACAGGGTCTGTGAGCTTCCCTTGATGACAGAAAAGCAGTAGCGTCATGTCCTTTAATGCTACTGGTGTAAAAGTGAGCCCCTTTGTCACAGTGTCTGTGCAGGTTCCCTGCTGTAAACTGGAGAGAGCAGTTCACAGCCTTGTGGTGTATTTTGGACCCCTGCCTGCAGGGAGCTGCCCCATTCCACACACTATCTAAGTAGCTACTGCAGTCACTGCTTCGACTACACCCTTAGCTTTGATATGACCCAAGGTTGGTGAGAAGAAGCCTGAGCAGCTCTGCATGGCAGAGAGAAGGTCTGTCTCTGAAGGGCTGGAACACAGTTCCTATTGGCCGCTCCCTAAGGCTTGAAATCCTGAGGGGAAGCCAGTTGAACCAGAGCCCAGCAGGGAAATGTTCCCTGCTTCTACTCAGACACTCACATAGCAATTCAAGAGCCATTTGGTTACCCACATAAACACCCTCACAGGATAGCTTTTGCCCTCAGGTCTCCACTTGCTGCTTCTCCCACCTCTCTGGAGCCAACTTCCCTGCTCCTTATTGCTTGTCTGTGCTTTTTCCCTGCCCATTTCTTGCAGGCTCCAATAGGAGAGCTTCATGCCAGTGAGGACTCCTCAGCCCAGGCGGGAAAGGTGGAGCGGCAGGACAGCACAGGTGGAATGTGCAGTGCCCAGGAGTTCAGGTGTGTGTGTGAAATTTTCTGGCTTTCTCTGGGTGGGGCTGGGCGTTGCTGGGCTTTAGGAGGCCCAGCGACAAAGAACCAGTTTGGTGTGCTCGGCAGTTGTAGCATAGACTGGAGAAGGCAGCCCGAGGGCAGGTCTGCTTGCCGACCGACAGACAGCATGGCTGCCTCCTCGGGCTCACTTCTTGAACCTTGACAAAGCGCATTCAAACTGGACCAGAGTAGAAGCAAGGGAGGTTCAGGCTGGGCTTAAGGAGAGCAAAGCATTGACCCGCACAGGCAATCATGCAGCAGAACAAGTGGCTCAGAGAGGTTATGCAGATTCCACCCCTGGAAATTTGGAAGCCCCAGCTGGAAAGAGCCTTGAGCAGCCTGTCCAGATGCCACAGCTTAGCCCAAGTGCTTGGAATTGAAGACTGGGCTAGAGGCCTCCTGGGGTCCCTGGCAGCCTGAACTATCCTGTTATCCTATGAATATTGGACTGGAAATTCGCAGCCATCTCCTCCCCAAGCTCTAGCTTGCAGGCTCCTTCCTTGTTTCACTACTGAAAGCAAGAGTAATTGTGCAAGTACTCATGTCGGCTAGCCAAGCCTGCCTTAGCCAGACAAGAACTGTTGGAGCTCTGGTATCCATTGTATCAGAGAGGAGCATAAGACCTAGCAGGCAGGAAGCTGTTAAGCTGAGAGCACCTGAGTTTTCCAGAAATGTTTTGTGGCTTCTGGAAGCTTGTTTTACTTTCTCACTGGTGACTCTTTCACCTGCGTGAAGGACAAAGAGAGATGCAGCTCTAGTCAGGGAAGGCCAGCATTCTCTTGAGGTGGAGCTAGAGGGCTGTTGGAAGTCGCTGACTGCCCTGGGTGGGACATGGTACCTAGTCCTGGTTTTGGAAAGGAGACTGTGTTGCTATTAAAGGCTTGTTTGTCTGTCCCCTCTCCATAGATGGAAGGAGTTGGCTCCACTTGACACAAAGCGCCACTCCTCACTAGAGGGGGCATTGGAAGTGGAGGCAGAGACAGCGGAGGAGTGGCAGCTCCAGGGGGATCTGCTGAAGCAAGAGAAGGAAGAAGTTCCCCTGGCAGTGCCAAAGGTAAGCTCACCTTATTCCTAGGCAGCACTTGTGGGAAAGGGAGCTGCCCTAGCATGACTGCCCTGACTGCTGCTTCTGGCAGCAGACTAAGACAGAGACTGTGTTGTTGTTCCTCTTGAAAAAGTGTGACCCCCCCCACTTCCAGGTTTTCCACCTGCAGAGGCCAGCTCGCAGGGGTCTGGAGAGGCTGCTCCAGGAGTTCTCTCACCAAGGGCACACACTGTCCCAGGTGTGCAGAGAGAAGGGAGGGCTGCTGAGTGAGAATGCTTCCCTGAAAAGCCAACTGGCAGCCATGGAGCGAGAACAACAAGGCCTTTCAGAGCAGCTGGTAAAGGCCAGGTAAAGGCAGGGAGGAGACCCTGGGTGGGACACTCTTGAAGGTCTGTAATTCCAAAGGTGGTAAGCATTAGGTGAGGATTTATTGCCTCCCATGTGCTTTCCAGACGTTTCTTGGACAGAGAAGCAAGCAGACATGAGGAAATGGAAAAACATACCATGACTCGAATGATGTTTTTCTGACAGCTCAACCCATCAAAGCTCTCCTGAGCCTTGGGCTCCTGCTTGGCACCCCTTGAACATTCCTGTGCCAAGTGTAAAGCAATTCAACCTGGCTCTGAATTGAGTGCTAGGGAAACCATGCAGATGTTTACTGAAACTGGAAGCTCCCCTCTGGTTTTGGTTTCCCCTTTGGTGCATCTGAACGACATTCTTTTCTTGCCAAGTAGCTTGACTTGGGATTCTCAGAATTCCAGGCCCTTACATGTGAACGTTGTGAGTAGGACGCTGGCATTTAGGGTGAACCTGGAGGGTCATGCTGAAAATCTTGAGACCCTTCTGAGCTACCTCTTGTGAAGTATGGCGCAGGACCAGGAGTTGCTTACAGCTGCAGCAGCAGCGGCAGCAGGGAAAGGTCTTGTGACTTCTCGACACTCTCTGGGGATTCCTGCTGACCGCTGATTCTTGCTCACTTGTCCACCCACCTCTCTCACCTGTCAAGGTCCCTTGGGCTTGTCCCTCTTCCTTTTTAAGGGAGTGCCAAGACTTTTGGACTACTGCCGGCTTCTAGATAGCCATTCATAAACGAGCAAATGTTCTTGCTCATGAACTTCCAGTAATTGAAATGGCAGGACACCTGTCTCTCCTCCTAGATAGTTCTTGTTCAAATAAAATCCTCGTGCTGGCTTCTTACTCATGCTGCTACAAGCAGGAGGTTTCACTATAACGTTCGGTGCATTCCTTTAATTCCTTTTACTTGGAGAGGTTCAGGGAAACAAAGTACCTCTACGTACACTATGAATGGCATTAAAGATTCATGAGTCAGCCCAGAGGCTGAGCTTTTGCCCATTGGCAGAGACATTGTGGGCACAGCCACCCATGTGCGATAGGTCAGGCAACAGCAATCGGAGCTTTGGCTGCTGGGATCAAACTCAGCTAGGCTTTCTGTGCAGTGCTGGGTCATGAGGAAAGTCTGGGCAATCACCTGGATGGACCTGCTTTGAGATTTTAAACGGTAGAAATATGCTTGCTGTATCTGAGTTGCCATGCAAGCCATTTTCCTTAGTCAGGTGCAGGGCTCTTAAGGAACATCTTCCTGGAGAAACTGCCCGTGGGTTCCAGGAGCAATTTCTCTTCATCTTCACAACTTGCAGGTCAGAGAATGAGAGCTTGCAATGCAGCCTGCAGGAGGCTCAGCAGCACATATCGGAGCTGGAGATGGCCAGGAGTCATCTGGAGGCCCAAGTTCGCACAGTCACGCGGGCCAAGGAGGTGATATGTGGTGAGTGCCTCGTGTGCTTTCTTTCTGGTGATCCCCCTGCCCGGTGCAGATGCTCCAAAGCCAGCTTTCTCCGCAGGGCTTCTGAGGAGTGAAGGAGCTGGGGCCAGGTCCCTCCTTGCCTGAAACAGAAAGGGCTTAAGGCCAGTAGCGTCTAGCGCTTGTGTAGTCTCTGACTGTTGCCATCTGTCATGTCTGCAGAGGATGTGAAGGGCCTTCGGCGAGAGCTGCAAGCTCTAAGATGTCTCAGCAAGCAGCAATTGGATG
>NC_139511.1:22607878-22726162 GCF_008360975.1 Lichenostomus cassidix | reverse complement strand
TAGTAAGCCAGCTCTTCTAAACAATTGGGCCAGACTAGCAGGCACAAGTTGACTGGGTCCTTTCCTGGGTCGCAGCCTTCTGCTGCTTGGAAAACAATCCCTGCTTTTGCCTGGAGCGTAGAGGGAAGCTCAGGCAAAGCCCAGCCACTGCCAGCTTCCCTCCAAAACAAAAGGAGCGCCCCAAGTGCTCCCTTGCTGCCTCCAAGCACAAAACAGCTTCTGTAGGGAGCCCAAAATGTCTCTCTGACACCAAAGTGAAGAGGAACATGTGGAGGAACACGCTCATGCTGAGGCACACACACAATACACCGCTCCATGGGACAAGAACTGCACAGGACATACTCAGCAGCTCCAGGTGATGCTCATGTCTTCTCTCTGGCAGCTGCTCTGCCTCCAGGTTTGAGCTGGGCGAACTGCTCAAGCTCAGGTCTTCAGGCCATGGAGTGCAGGCTTCTTTGGAGGATGCTGCTGCAGCGGCACCTTTGATGGCAGAGCCTACATCGATCTGGGACAAGAAATTTGTTTGTGTCACAAAGGTGGCTGACAGACATGGCCCAGACATTGCATTTCAAAGGCTAGCCCTTAGGAACAACACTTGTGTTAGGCTCAAAAGCTGAGCTGTCAACTCTTCCACCTCAAGTCAAACCCCACAAAGCAGTCAGAGACTACAGCTTGTCCCTGCCAGCCGTCCTAGAGACTGTGAAAGGGAAAGAACAACTTTGAATTTCACCGCGTCCTGAGGACTGCATTCACCATGGACAGGGACAGCTGGTTTCTGAATCTGCGTGGGTCACCATGTCCACCTGAACAAACCTCTCAAAAGGCAAAGGGAGCACTGAGAGGCCAGCAGAGATGCATTCAGAGGATTGCTGGCCCTCTGGCCAATGCACTAGCCCCGCTGCCCAGGGCAGAAGCTGAGATTCAGCGGACCAGGAAGTGTCCTTCTGACCAGCTGCAATGGAGAGCACAGTAGCATGGCAGCCAGAGGATTACCCCCCCATGCACCTGCTGCTGTGCAGGGAAAAGGCGAGAAGGGGAGGGACCACTTGTTTCATGACTGCAGTGGCGGGTGCACTTTCACTCACCTGCTGTTGCAGAGTCTTCCACTTCTGCAGCAGGACATTCATTTCCTCTTGCATCCTTCCCAGTTCCTCTTTGTGCCTCCACTCCATTGCCTTCATCTTCCTCTGAGCTTCCTGCAGCTCTGCCTGCAGCTTGTCCTTGATATTCTGCCAAGATAAATATCACTAGCACCTGCCATCATGCTCAGGTTTCTCCTCTGTCCATCTCAAAAGCACTTCCATTTAGCCACTTCCTTTTGCTTCTCTACCCAGCTCTAACCCTTCCATCCTAACCCTTCTTCCTGGTGCTCACCTCTGGAGCCTGCCAGGCTCTGTGCTTCCAGTGCCTGCAGTAGTGCTTGCCTCCCCTTTCCTGAGATCTACACTTCATGCCCTGCATCCTGCCCTTGCCTCTGGCACCTGGCTAGTCAGGCTCACCTGCCCCTCATCTCGCTCCTCTTTCACCTCCTGCCTGAGCTGCTTTAGCTGCTGTTGGCGTCGGGTTACCTTGACCTGCAGCTGGCACAGCCCATCCGACAGAGCAGCCTTCTCTCGCTCCTGTTCCTGCAGGACCTGCAGAGAAACGAAGAGAAGATGGGTTTGAACTTCCTACGCACCACTTGCGTGGCAGGACTCCAAGAGTGACGTGCTCATGCTTTCCAAAAGCATTGTGCTCTCGCTCTCCTGTTTACCAAGGGCCAGCTAAGGGACAGTCTCACCCAGACACAGTGTCCAGAGAATCAGTGCCCATAAGCAGGCCAGGAGAGTCGAAAGCAATACTCAAACTCTCTTGTTACACTCTTTGCATCTTGACAGGCTCTTCTTCCTACCTCTTCTTGTTGAGCTTGCATGCTGGCAACTTGCAGGTTCAGCTCAAGCAGCCTTTTCTCGTGCTCCCTCTGGACCTCTGCCATGAAGTTTTCCTGTTGCTCCAAAATCTGCTGAGTCTCCAAACGCCGTTGTTCAAGCTGACTCTCCTGATGAGAGGAGGAAGCGTTCTAGATGAAGTCCCTGACAAGCTCTCCAAACAATAAAATAGAAGCGTCATCCCTTCCACAACCCTGCACCTGAGAAGTGCACGGCAGTGGCTTTTTGCCCTCCAGCAATCCTGTGGTACCCAGAAACTCAGGAGGAGGGTCAGCATGTGGAAGGAAAGGAGACGCCAGCTTCCTTCCCCGCTCTCATGGCTGCCTGTTTCCTGGCCCCTCTCCCCTCAGGATTTCTGCCTCTTCTCAGAGACTCTCTTCTCAAAGTCGCCCTGGCCCTTGATGCAGGAAAAGCTGCAGATGGACTGCAGAATGAGGAGGAGGCCAGGACCCTGATGCCCTAGTCCCGGTTCAGCCTACCAACTGAAATGCAAGGAACACGAGGCCTGTTGCCTATGCTTCGAGCCCAAAGGTGAGACCTCTGTCCACCGTGGAAGGCCAGAAAGCAAGGAACCCAGCTGCTGAGACTGCAGTTGGCAGCAACGTTAGCAGTCTGCTGCATGGCAGGTGGTTGTCAGGGAGGATCCTGCCCCTTCACTGCCATGCTTTGGGTGGCGACCACCCAGCCTCCTGGGGAACTTGGCTTATGGCCACCCTGAATCCGTGACTGCATTTACTGCCTTATGCCCGTCCTGAATCCATGGCCAGCACCGTCCTCTGGGTCTTCAGAGGCCTTCAACTATGAGCCCTTGAAGCTCTCTGCTGCCTGGCCCAGCAACATGTGGCCTACAGCAGATTCTTGCGGCCATTTCACATACTCAGGCTGCTATTCTGCTAAGCCAGCCCAGCAAGCTTTGCCTGAAAATTTCCGGTGCGTATTGCTTCCTACCAGTTCTTGCAGGAGCTTCCTTTTATCCTCTTCATGAGCAGATTGCCAGAGTCTGAGCGCCTTGCTGCACTGCTCTTCTGTGCAGCGGAGCTGTTGAGCCATGGCATCCAATTGCTGCTTGCTGAGACATCTTAGAGCTTGCAGCTCTCGCCGAAGGCCCTTCACATCCTCTGCAGACATGACAGATGGCAACAGTCAGAGACTACACAAGCGCTAGACGCTACTGGCCTTAAGCCCTTTCTGTTTCAGGCAAGGAGGGACCTGGCCCCAGCTCCTTCACTCCTCAGAAGCCCTGCGGAGAAAGCTGGCTTTGGAGCATCTGCACCGGGCAGGGGGATCACCAGAAAGAAAGCACACGAGGCACTCACCACATATCACCTCCTTGGCCCGCGTGACTGTGCGAACTTGGGCCTCCAGATGACTCCTGGCCATCTCCAGCTCCGATATGTGCTGCTGAGCCTCCTGCAGGCTGCATTGCAAGCTCTCATTCTCTGACCTGCAAGTTGTGAAGATGAAGAGAAATTGCTCCTGGAACCCACGGGCAGTTTCTCCAGGAAGATGTTCCTTAAGAGCCCTGCACCTGACTAAGGAAAATGGCTTGCATGGCAACTCAGATACAGCAAGCATATTTCTACCGTTTAAAATCTCAAAGCAGGTCCCTCCAGGTGATTGCCCAGACTTTCCTCATGACCCAGCACTGCACAGAAAGCCTAGCTGAGTTTGATCCCAGCAGCCAAAGCTCCGATTGCTGTTGCCTGACCTATCGCACATGGGTGGCTGTGCCCACAATGTCTCTGCCAATGGGCAAAAGCTCAGCCTCTGGGCTGACTCATGAATCTTTAATGCCATTCATAGTGTACGTAGAGGTACTTTGTTTCCCTGAACCTCTCCAAGTAAAAGGAATTAAAGGAATGCACCGAACGTTATAGTGAAACCTCCTGCTTGTAGCAGCATGAGTAAGAAGCCAGCACGAGGATTTTATTTGAACAAGAACTATCTAGGAGGAGAGACAGGTGTCCTGCCATTTCAATTACTGGAAGTTCATGAGCAAGAACATTTGCTCGTTTATGAATGGCTATCTAAGCCGGCAGTAGTCCAAAAGTCTTGGCACTCCCTTAAAAAGGAAGAGGGACCAGCCCAAGGGACCTTGGCAGGTTAGAGAGGTGGGTGGACAAGTGAGCAAGAATCAGCGGTCAGCAGGAATCCCCAGAGAGTGTCGAGAAGTCACAAGACCTTTCCCTGCTGCCGCTGCTGCTGCAGCTGTAAGCAACTCCTGGTCCTGCGCCATACTTCACAAGAGGTAGCTCAGAAGGGTCTCAAGATTTTCAGCATGACCCTCCAGGTTCACCCTAAACGCCAGCGTCCTACTCACAACATTTACATGTAAGGGCCTGGAATTCTGAAAATCCCATGTCAAGCTACTTGGCAAGAAAAGAATGTCGTTCAGATGCACCAAAGGGGAAACCAAAACCAGAGGGGAGCTTCCAGTTTCAGTAAACATCTGCATGGTTTCCCTAGCACTCAATTCAGAGCCAGGTTGGATTGCTTTACACTTGGCACAGGAATGTTCAAGGGGTGCCAAGCAGGAGCTCAAGGCTCAGGAGAGCTTTGATGGGTTGAGCTGTCAGAAAAACATCATTCGAGTCATGGTATGTTTTTCCATTTCCTCATGTCTGCTTGCTTCTCTGTCCAAGAAACGTCTGGAAAGCACATGGGAGGCAATAAATCCTCACCTAATGCTTACCACCTTTGGAATTACAGACCTTCAAGAGTGTCCCACCCAGGGTCTCCTCCCTGCCTTTACCTGGCCTTTACCAGCTGCTCTGAAAGGCCTTGTTGTTCTCGCTCCATGGCTGCCAGTTGGCTTTTCAGGGAAGCATTCTCACTCAGCAGCCCTCCCTTCTCTCTGCACACCTGGGACAGTGTGTGCCCTTGGTGAGAGAACTCCTGGAGCAGCCTCTCCAGACCCCTGCGAGCTGGCCTCTGCAGGTGGAAAACCTGGAAGTGGGGGGGTCACACTTTTTCAAGAGGAACAACAACACAGTCTCTGTCTTAGTCTGCTGCCAGAAGCAGCAGTCAGGGCAGTCATGCTAGGGCAGCTCCCTTTCCCACAAGTGCTGCCTAGGAATAAGGTGAGCTTACCTTTGGCACTGCCAGGGGAACCTCTTCCTTCTCTTGCTTCAGCAGATCCCCCTGGAGCTGCCACTCCTCCGCTGTCTCTGCCTCCACTTCCAATGCCCCCTCTAGTGAGGAGTGGCGCTTTGTGTCAAGTGGAGCCAACTCCTTCCATCTATGGAGAGGGGACAGACAAACAAGCCTTTAATAGCAACACAGTCTCCTTTCCAAAACCAGGACTAGGTACCATGTCCCACCCAGGGCAGTCAGCGACTTCCAACAGCCCTCTAGCTCCACCTCAAGAGAATGCTGGCCTTCCCTGACTAGAGCTGCATCTCTCTTTGTCCTTCACGCAGGTGAAAGAGTCACCAGTGAGAAAGTAAAACAAGCTTCCAGAAGCCACAAAACATTTCTGGAAAACTCAGGTGCTCTCAGCTTAACAGCTTCCTGCCTGCTAGGTCTTATGCTCCTCTCTGATACAATGGATACCAGAGCTCCAACAGTTCTTGTCTGGCTAAGGCAGGCTTGGCTAGCCGACATGAGTACTTGCACCATTACTCTTGCTTTCAGT
This sequence comes from Lichenostomus cassidix, assembly GCF_008360975.1. NCBI lineage: Eukaryota > Metazoa > Chordata > Aves > Passeriformes > Meliphagidae > Lichenostomus > Lichenostomus cassidix. Next base: position 22,720,600 of record NC_139511.1, on the reverse strand, counting down.
AGTGAAACAAGGAAGGAGCCTGCAAGCTAGAGCTTGGGGAGGAGATGACTGCGAATTTCCAGTCCAATATTCATAGGATAACAGGATAGTTCAGGCTGCCAGGGACCCCAGGAGGCCTCTAGCCCAGTCTTCAATTCCAAGCACTTGGGCTAAGCTGTGGCATCTGGACAGGCTGCTCAAGGCTCTTTCCAGCTGGGGCTTCCAAATTTCCAGGGGTGGAATCTGCATAACCTCTCTGAGCCACTTGTTCTGCTGCATGATTGCCTGTGCGGGTCAATGCTTTGCTCTCCTTAAGCCCAGCCTGAACCTCCCTTGCTTCTACTCTGGTCCAGTTTGAATGCGCTTTGTCAAGGTTCAAGAAGTGAGCCCGAGGAGGCAGCCATGCTGTCTGTCGGTCGGCAAGCAGACCTGCCCTCGGGCTGCCTTCTCCAGTCTATGCTACAACTGCCGAGCACACCAAACTGGTTCTTTGACGCTGGGCCTCCTAAAGCCCAGCAACGCCCAGCCCCACCCAGAGAAAGCCAGAAAATTTCACACACACACCTGAACTCCTGGGCACTGCACATTCCACCTGTGCTGTCCTGCCGCTCCACCTTTCCCGCCTGGGCTGAGGAGTCCTCACTGGCATGAAGCTCTCCTATTGGAGCCTGCAAGAAATGGGCAGGGAAAAAGCACAAACAAGCAATAAGGAGCAGGGAAGTTGGCTCCAGAGAGGTGGGAGAAGCAGCAAGTGGAGACCTGAGGGCAAAAGCTATCCTGTGAGGGTGTTTATGTGGGTAACCAAATGGCTCTTGAATTGCTATGTGAGTGTCTGAGTAGAAGCAGGGAACATTTCCCTGCTGGGCTCTGGTTCAACTGGCTTCCCCTCAGGATTTCAAGCCTTAGGGAGCGGCCAATAGGAACTGTGTTCCAGCCCTTCAGAGACAGACCTTCTCTCTGCCATGCAGAGCTGCTCAGGCTTCTTCTCACCAACCTTGGGTCATATCAAAGCTAAGGGTGTAGTCGAAGCAGTGACTGCAGTAGCTACTTAGATAGTGTGTGGAATGGGGCAGCTCCCTGCAACAGGCAGGGGTCCAAAATACACCACAAGGCTGTGAACTGCTCTCTCCAGTTTACAGCAGGGAACCTGCACAGACACTGTGACAAAGGGGCTCACTTTTACACCAGTAGCATTAAAGGACATGACGCTACTGCTTTTCTGTCATCAAGGGAAGCTCACAGACCCTGTCAGAATCCCGGGAAAATGATGCCTGCATGTGAAAGTTCAGATCCCGTTTCCCAGGTGTCAGTGGCTGGGCTGAAGTGCTATGTCATGGCAGGACTCCAGCCCTCAGCATCTTCAGTCACGAAGGGCAAGTGCTGTCCAATCAGGAACTTGCAGCTCTGCGCTGCACCAAGGACAGTACCGACCAAAGCTGCCACTTACTGGTTCAGGATGCTTGGGCCCTGGACTGACAACACGTGGAGGTTTGCTGTCCTTTGCCTGCCCTTTAGCCTCTGGAGGAGCAGAGCGAGCCAGAGGAGGTTGTGATGCTGGTTTGGTGCTCTGCAGACAGACAGCAGTGTGAGGGACAGGGAGTAAGCTGTCATTTAGAACCGTATTTCTCCCAAGCTCTAGCCCCAGCTGTGCTAAGGAGAAGTTGTGAATTTGGATAGAAGTGGGATCCTACGTCAATAAAACTCAATTCAAGTGAGCTGATGAGACTAATGTTTTGGTCTGCGTATGTTTCTGAATGAGGTATTCCAGCCTGGCAATAATCAGCATGCAGCCTCCTGTCTGCAAAACTTGACTTTCTTCAGTTAAAACCTCTTCAGCGGCTAATTAGGAAACTGATGGAAATCCCTTTGGTAGCGCTCATGCACACAGTGACGTGGACTTTCTTTTGGCCTACCAGGCTGGCACTCTACTGCAACAGGCCAAGCTCACAGCTTGCCCCACAATTCTCAGACACCGGGAATGTCAAGGGTGCCTTTCCCACTCACCGAACCATGCACTTGACTCCTTCCACGTCTGAGGCGACCTGCCGGGGGCAAGGGAAAATGAACCAGGTGCTGTTACAAAACTGTCTGTGCTGAGGAATGCCACACAACAAGACCACCCAAGCAGAGAGCATTTTCCTTTCACAACATCCCTCCAAGAGCAACAGTTCCTTAGCAGAGCAAGAGCACAGGGCAATAGCCTAGGCTGTGTCTACCTTTTCCTCGGCTTTGCCACGAAAGAACTAGAAACTTGGCCAAGAAAAATTCAAGTTCTTCCTTAGCAGTCAGTGCCTACACTGTAGCTCATTGTCTGCCTTACAGCTAAAGCAGCATTTCTCTCCTCTCTTTCCCGGACTTTCTTTTTCTCTTTGTAAATTGCACGCAGCATTTCCCACGTTGTTGCTGTAAAGAATTTCGCAGAAAAGCTTCCCCCTAATCCCTCTTAGTGGTTGCAGTTCTCTTTGGACACAGCACGGGCACAGCCCTGGGGTTCAGGAGCAGCCACCGAGTGCTTGGAAGTTTGCCCTTCATCGCAAAGCAAATCGCTGTTGTAGCCCACAGAGAGGGTCCAGTGAGACAGGCTCATCTTTTAAGGATGGAATGCAGAAAAAAGATGCTTTCCCTCCGTTCTGGAGAGAGCTGCACAGGTTTTAGAAGGATGCCCGCAAAGCTCTCCCAGTCTGCATGTTGGAAGTTGTCCACACCCCACTGGGCAAGAAACACCCCCTTTCTAGCTGAAGCTCTTGACAGGAGCTCTACCAAACATTTAGCACCGTTGTGGCATTTTTGCTTTAATGTCATTCAATGTGCTTCTACTTACCCGTCAGACGATTAAAAGTTCTGCGAGCAGCTGCCAACGAGAAAGTACGCCCAACTGCTCTGCGCACTCGCTCCATCCCTTGAGCGGTGCTGCTTGAGTCTGGACGCCGTAAAAGAAAGATGGAAAAAAAAAAAGCACTTGCACGAGTCCCTGGACTGTGCAATGAAGAACGGAAAATAAAGACACTTGCACGAGTCCCTGGACCCCTCGACCGTGCAAGGAAAAGAGAAAAAGAAAGAAACCTGCAACTCTGCAGACTGTATTAAAAAAAAAGGCAAAACCAAGACACCTGCACGTATGTGCAGACCCTGCAACCGCAGGGATAATAAATGAGCTCCTGCACGAGTACAGTCCACAGACCGTACAAGAGCAGTAAACAAAAAGAATCACTGAACAGTCTTGTCAGGGTGCACACTGTTGCCTGAGAACACCTCAGTCAGGAGGATCTTCCTGCAACAAGCACGCCAAGAGCTGCTCTGGACGCTGAGGCCTTGCGTGCACCAGGGCAACCTGCCATGGACAATGCTGTGATGTGACAATCCTCTGCTGACATCACAATAGCAGCTGCTCCAGGTTGGTCTGTGAATTTCTGCACAGCAACCAAACCTTCTCTAAGCTAATGCAAAAGGAAAGCCCAGAAAGTTCTCCTCTGTCCCAAAGCAGCACAAAAGCTGCTTGTAGTCCATAACTCATTCCACCAAGAGGATCCACGAGTAATAAAAACAAAGGGGTCCAAACACAGACACCCTGAACTTTGGCCACAAATGCTTCTGACTACAACCTGAGAATGTTTGCTGAAATTCTATGGGTGAAATCGTGCTTTGGAAATATCCAAGACAATTCCCGAAATTGCAGGGCCTGTAATTTCTGACCATTAACTGCATGGCTAACATTGACCAGCAAATTGTAGGGCGCACTGAAGGAAGAATGACGCCTAAGTGGGAGAACAAGCCAAGTAACAAACCACGTAACTGTGCACACAGAGCACCTCACTGCTTCAGAGCTATGGCACCTCAAAGAAGCCTTTGGGGCCTGGGACTCACCTCTGGGAGCTTTCCTGGGCTCGCATTTGTGATTCACAGACATCTGACTCCAATGGACACACAGAAAGCAGGAAAAGAAAGTTAAAACTCACTGTCAGACAACGTAGAAGGTGGTGGTAGGAGGAAACCAGTGGGCCAAAATGGGGAAGCTGCATATAAAAGGCGAGTTAGGAGTCAGAGAACAAATAGCACAGCTGGTGGGCAGGCCTCAGGAAGGCAGGCTCAGGAAAACAGAGCAACCATAGCCCTTCCAAAGTTTGGAAGCTTTCTTCCTCCTCCTCCTCCTCCTCCTGTCTGCTTGAAACCTGTTTTTTTTCTCCCTCATAAAAATACTTTCCTGAGCATTAACAGCACATGCCTGGAAAAATCACCTGTGATATTCTCTCTCAGGAAATACAGAGAATGGAGAAGGATCTGGGCTTTTGCTCTTTGCCTAGTTTTGCAGCCCTGGGAGTACTTTTGAAGGGCTCTACACAAGCCTAGGTGTTTCCCAGCCCCAGAACCACCACTGGCATGAGCCCACCAAGTGTAGTGGAGAGAGCAGCTGGTCAGACTCCAAGTGTGACATCTGGGAGGCTGCATATTGTCCTGATGCAAATTCCTTGTGTGTGTCAGACTGAAAGTCAGGACAATTCTCCAGAAATCCTGGATTAGATGAGAACCATCTTTGGATTTACAGACACGGCTTTTGTGCTTTACTAATGTCATAATCCTGAAGCTTTAAAATGTTGGTGGGTGACCCCAACATTTTCTCCTAGACTGGAGATCAGGGAATAGTTTCAAACACGTACTGCTTACAAAAACACTTCCCACAGCCCTGCAAACCGTTCTCTGTCCTCCATTCACAAAACACAGCTGTTTCTTCAAAGGAAAGGAACAGAAAGCTCTAGCAGCCTGCCCTCAGTCCAAGAGTTTACAACCAATTCTGTCCTCTGCTTTCTACATCCTGCTTCTCAGCAAAAGTGGCTGCTCCCTGCACAGGGTAGTGGAGACAGACCATCCGTTCGTGTGCAACAACACGAACCAGAATAAGCAGGACCTATCAAAGCAGACGACTGAAAGAATCCGAAAAGGAGAAATGTAGGCCTGCCAAGGCTTAACGTTTCCCCTGGAACAGGAAAGACCTTCAGCCTTGTCACTGCCCATACAGGCAGCACAGCTTGTTTTCCCCAGAATCTGCAGGAGATGAGAACACAACACTGCCAAACACTGAGTGGAAGCCACAGCTCTGGGTGCTCTCCGTGAACCTCAGCCCTGGGACCATCGTCTGCCCCAGGCTGCAGGGGATGCAGTGGGAGCGTGGCTGGGGTCTGCCCTGGGGCCATCCTACAGTGACGGCTGGAAACAGGGAGTGTTTAGTTCCCACAAACAGCCAGGCCATGAGTGGAGCGGGGCTGGTCCAGCCCGGCCTGCACTGCTGTGTGCTGTGCTCTGTGGGCTGGAGCTCCGTGGGGGCAGAGGGGACTGCACTGCTGTGCCAGAGGAGACCAACAGGCTTCAGCCTCAATGAGGTGGGGGTGTGGGATGGGAAAAGTGGGGAGGGTCAAGGCAATTCATAGACCTCTGTGGCACATGGAATGAGAACCTCTCACTGTATGCAAAATGAATTCTGCCTTTATTACAAAGCCTCAAATAGTATATATACTTTTCAGCATGAGAAGCTGTCCGGCAGTTGTTTCCTCAGCCTTTCATGATCCTTCAATACATCTGTCAGTTTTACAGCCTGCTCGTTCTTCCTAGGAGAGAAGGAAGCCTGCTTATCTGCTTCAAATCCTGTTCTGATCAATATTTTTTGGCATCTAGTCCTTCAGATTCTTGTGGGATTTTGGGTACCCCTTCCTCTGGAACTCCACATCTCCCCATTCTGTTTTTATTGAGGTCATATATAGCATTAAGGAAACCATGACTTGTTTTTGTCTACTTTTAACATTCTTAACTATTCTGAAAATGACAGAATAAATGTGCGTATCATCATAGGTTACACATGATTTAAAAAGAGAATGTTAGTGGATAAAAAATACAAGCCATTTCTATAATCTATTGAAAAGTTGTTAGCTAAAGCTAAAACATACAGGTGGGAAGTACAAGTCTTTAGTAATTTGTCCTTCAACAGTGTTAGACTGGCAATTGTGGCACTCTTACCCATTTTTACCTGGTATATTTTATTACCAAAAGCAGGTAACAACATTTTTCATAAATGTTTATGAACATGTGATTGATTATTGTCTACATAATATTGAAGTAACGGCACAGTATCCTCTTCTTCATCAGTGGTTTGGCCTAGGCATCTCTGATGTGCTGTCAGATCATCTCTAGTGGAGAGATTCCCACTACTGACCCATTTTCTCCCACATTCTATGCCACTAATGGCTATCCACCTGTCCTGTTCTGCTGTAAAAGGGGGACTCGGGAAGAATTATTTTAACAGATTTCTCAGACAAAAATAAAGTGCAAACACGGCAATATTATATTTGAGAACTGTTTATTGATAATGAAGGATAAGTGTTCCTACCAAAGGGGGACAGAAGAAGGAACAAAGTGGGAAAAAGAGAGATGGAGAGAAAGAGAATACCGGACAGATTGTTACCACTGTACCCCGGGCACCCCATCGACGAGGGCTCATGTGTGCTGTGAGCTGCCAGGAGTCTGCGTGGCTCTTGTGGCTGGCTGTGTGCAATTTCCAAACAGCAGCAGCCACGTGTGCCTTCCGTGGGTGAGGAACAGGGACAGGACTTGAGGAGCAGCTACAGGTGGTCAGGGTCAGAGCACAGTGGCTGCAGGTGGCTCCAGGCCGGGTGCAGACAGGGTGCAGGCAGCAGCGGTGGCTCTGTCTGGGAAACAGCAAGCACGAGGTTGTCACGGCCATGGAGCTGCCTTGGGGAAGCAGCAAAGCAGAGCAAGACACGGGTAGACAGGACAGCCAGGAAAGGAGCGGGATTGTAGGGAGGAAAATGTGAAGGCCGGGAAGGGTGCAGGGCTGACCCTCCATGAGAGCCCCGCTCAAAGAAACTCAAAGAAAATGGTCCCCAGGCTGTGCCGCAGTTAATTGCTTTTATGTGCTTGGCCCTCCTATAGCGTGCCTTCCTGCGCACTTTTTCCGCGCGTTTTTTCCCCGGCGTCCAGGGATCTGCCCCACCAGCAATGGGGGTCACTTGCAGACCAGCAGTGGAATCTTCCTCTCTCCTGATCGCTGCCAGGCGAAGCCTCTCAGGGGACAGAGCTCCCAGATGTATACAGCCCCTGAAGTAATTTTTTCACCTCATGTATAACACACGTTGAGGCATAAATAAAAATCAGATTGGTCCCTCACACCACCCTTAAGGCTGGTATCTGAAAGGTCTTCCTGAAAATCTCTTTCATAACTCTAAACATCAGGTAGACTGAACTGAGGAGACTTGGTAAACTTAGTAACAAGGATATGCTTTCCTTAACATCCAAAGGGAATTGAAAGTTCTCAAAAGCTGTTGTAACAGGCCTGAAAAGAGGAAAAGGGGATGAAAAGATGAGGAAAATCATCCTGCCCTGTTTCCCCCACAGGCTGGATACTAGTATTAATGAATCCCCAGAAGTAGTACCCAAGGCCAGGGCAGGAAAACAATACTGAATACACTGACCCCTATTGCCTTTGATGTTATCATGTCATAAACTGGTGTCACAGAGTGCAGCAATAAAGCAACCCTGATTCGTCTCCCTACTCTGAAAAAGATCTTTGGGAATATATACAGGGTCAGGTACCACACCCACATGAACGGATCAAGTAACCTTGTGACCAGTGGCTCCTTACCTAATACAAATGCTTAAATCAAAATTGTTTCCAACCTGCTTGGGGCAGATCTCTTATTATCTCAACCTTTCATGCCTCCCACTGAGTACCAAAAAAGGCTGTCTTGGTTAAGGGCTTGTAACTCTGCAATTTAATGCTTCCACTGAGACTCTCCAAAACATTCTTCCTGACCCACTGTCTACAAGTAAACAGGAAAATGACCATTCAAAACAGAGTTTAATTGGACTTAACCCTATTAGAAGAGAGGGGTGTACGTGGAAAGCTGATTTTATCAGTAAGTGATTGTTGTGCCCACATCCCAAATGTTTCAGTGCCACTACATGAAGAGATGAACAAAATGAAGAAGATGGCTAGAGACACTAGGGAGATTGCTGCTGCGCTGGTAACTAACTGGCTAGGGGCAGTTCTCAGTGCGCGTGGGTTTTCCTTGTCGGGTGGCTAACTAGGCTCTTTCAGACTTGGATAATGATTATAATAGTGAATATTTTAATTTGGATCATTATCTACTGCATTAAGAGCACCATAATGAAATCAGTCTCTATGGTAAAAACTCTGTCAACCCCACCCGTGACATCAATGTGCCCTGAAAACAGACATTTGCATTTAACATTCCTCATCTGCCTCCTGTCCACATGTTAGATGTCCCCATAAAATCCAAAGATGGTAGCCCTATCTCTGTTGGTCCATTGCTACTGTTAATTGTTCCTATGTTGTTGGTTGTTACTGCATGCTTATTGTTCATTCTTATTGTTGATTGATTGTTCATTGCTAATGGTATTTGAAGATCTATAGTAGGCATTGCAACTCAATAACATTGCACCTGCTTTCAACTTTGGAGGCACCACCACTCCAAAGACACTCCAAAGATACTCCGAAGACACTCCAAAGTTCCGGGGTAGAGTGTGGCAGAGGCACCCAGTACCCGCACTCTTGGTGTTGTCACCAGTGCTGATGCCATCCTGAGGTAAATGTCTTCCTAGTTGTGCTTGTATTGTCCTTTTATTGTGTACAAACAAGGTGACTTTGATGTGGTATGTTTTGTCTCCCTCTCTCTTTGGACTGTAAGATGAGAAGCCTGAGAGGAGGTTGCAGTCTGACCCATTGGCACAAACATGAGAGGATGAAGACATAGTGGCTTGAGAAAAGATTAGACAGAAAATCCAGGTGAACGTGGCTGGAGACATCCTCAAAGCAACACACGCCCACAGTTCTGACTTCTTCCATATGAACATGATCTCTCCATCAATAAACATATGTTCATGGCAATCACCTACCATGATGTGGGCACTGTCAATTGGAATACATGTCATGGACCCCTGAGTGACCCACTGTGATACAGGCACTGACATGACAAGGATGTCATGTGTCACAGGGCTCTTTGTGACCCACTACAATATGGGCATTTTGTGACCCAGCTCTGGTGCCAAAGCATCCACCCACATAACACCGGAGGACACAACAGGACAGAAAGGGATAGAGCAGAGCTGCAAAGAGGCCCTGCATAACCACCTTAAGTCTTGCTGACCCATATCTTCAGCATTTTTCCAGGACATCTCCCATCCCTGTGGCTTAAGCGCTCGAAGTCCAAGCTCCAGCAGGATGGAATGGAGAAAAACCCCAGCGGAGAGAACCCCAAGCATGTCCAGACTGACCTTGGTGAAGGGGAAGGAAAGGGAGGAGGGCGAGGAGGAGGAAGAGGATGATAAAAGCCCTGGCACTGCTCTAGCACAGCACCTTGAAGAAGTGGAGGGAGTCCACCTGCTGCAGGCAGGTCAGTGGCTGAGCTGGGCCATCTCATTGACTGTGGACATACCCAGGGAAGAAGGCTAAATGGGAATCAGCCTGATTCTCTCAGTAGCCATCCACTGGACACCCTCAGCCCCAAGCTGCAGCCAGAGAGACAAGGACTGGTGTGTCCCCACTAGCCCTGGTCTGAGAGCTGGCCCTCCTTGGGGAGTACAGGGCTTGGCTGTGTTCTCTAGCCTCTCCTGCAGTCCCTCAGCTCTGACTCAGCTTGCTTTTTGACAAATCCAGCTGAGAAACTGCCAGAAAAGAAGAAGCACACCCACTGCCACTTCCATAGAAGTGCACAGGTACTAGCAGACCTCCCTGCATGGGCTGGACCTGCTGTTGTTGCTCAGCCAAGCACTGCTCAAGAGCCCTGGATGAGACATCCCTCTTTTCACTGCACTTAGATGTTTCTGCACTTCCACAAGCATATTGATCATGAAGACAATACCATCACGGACCCTGAGGGCATGGCAAATGCCGACTCCAGCAAAGCAGAGGATTATGCTGCCAAGGTGGATGACATCATGGGAAGTGGTGACTTCAGAGCGAATGAAGTAAGTAGCCCGCAGCAAGGACGTGAGCCAACAGCAAATGTGTTCTTCATAAAGCTGGGTCTGCTGGGCATCCAACAGACTTTTAGGCCAACACAGCATTCTAGAAAAGGAAGCACTTGTTGGAGGAAGCTGGGGGAATGGCTCACTCCAGTGGCACTCCAAATCCCTGCCATGTCTCCTCCAGGTGCCAGCCACTGTGAGGGACATTTACCAATGGCTCTCATTCATTACGGATATATCTGTTGAGCACAGACTGGATGACACCCTGCAGGAGATGACCTTTGCACAGCCACATGATGTGGTGATGACCCTCCTGCGGTGTGCCCCATCATGTGACAGGTACAGGGCCCACCTTGCTGGAGGCCTCGAGATTTATCAGCCTTAGAGCCCATCAGCCTGTATACACTGCCCAATATGTGCTGGTAGAAAGAGGAAGATTTTCAGTCCACTCTGACCCCTCTGTTTCCCAGTCATGGCATGTCAGCCTGAGAGCCTGTTGCCATGCTCCTTCCCTGACCCTCAAGGCACCATCACTTGGCTGCCTGCTGCCTGCTGCCTGCAGGAGCAGTCTGGCTGGGTGCAGCTGGAGAGGGGCAGAGGCAGAGCTGGTGTCCAGCTGAGGACCCTGCAGCTGCCCAGGCCACGGTGTTGTGGCCAAGACCCCACTGACACAAAGTTCTGGGTCTGCAGAGCTGCTGTGACCATGTGGAGTGCAATTGTCTCCTCAAACAGAATTGCAGAGAAGGTGCTGCCACAACTCCTCTGTGTGCTGGAGGACTGGCCGTTGCACAGTACATCCACCTCCGATAAGGACAACTCAGATATCTTTTCCCTGGCTGTGAGTTTCTGGACTAGACCCAAGCACATCCTCAAGGGCCTCTTCTCTGACATCTCTCTATCCTTCCTCCCCCACCACTGCATTCCCCTGCCTCACACAATGTGCCAGAACCTGTGTTAGTGGCAGGTTCAGAGGCAGCCAAGTTAGATGCTCCCCCTGCATCTGCCCTGGCACAGAGCAAGGCCTGAACCTCATCCTCCCATAGCTGGGCCCTGCCACAGAGATGTCTCGGTGCTGAGCACGGTCTCTGGATGTTTTGGCTTTTCGCAGGCAACCAGAGCACTGTGGGAAATCATTCATCTACCCCAGCACCCAGAGATATTCATAATGTATTTCCCACGTCTCTTTGTGGCCCTGCTCTTCCAAGTTTTCTCCAGCACAAAGCAGATGCCAGTGGAGGTCAATGCCTTCTGGAGGCGATGCCAGCAGGAGCACTGCCTTCCCACCAATCCCAACAGGTGCTCCATTCTGGTCCTCCCATCACTCTCACGCCCTTGGAGCTGGGGCCAGGATTCCTGGTGTGACCTTTGCTCTGCCCACAGATTTGCATTGCTGACTGTGAAAGCACTGCTCTGTCACCTTGAGTATGAGGATATGGTGTCTGAAGTTGAACACGAGTGTGGCTGGGACACACTCCTCAACACTGACACCCACCACTATGCAATGGGTCATCTGGCCAGGTGAGAGTCCCATTCACCCATTATTTCACCGCAGCCTCTAAATAATCCCTGTGATCATGGCTGAGAGGGATTTGTCACTGAGGGATGGTGCAGCAGAGTGAAAAAGCCTTGGAAGGTTGGGTGTGCTGGAGCAGCCACAACCCAAAAAGTGCCAGTGTCCCTTCCTGTGAGGCCTGTCCTGATGGCACAGAGCAGGAGGTCTGTCTGCAGGCAGCCTCTGAGGACAGCCTGCTGGGAACAGGGAGGTTGCATCTAGGACTAATGACAGCCGGGGGGACAGGACTGTCCCGTAGGCAGGATGGGTGTTTTTTCAGCCTCCTCATCCCTGAAATGAGCCTGCTGGTGATTGACTCCACTTTTCTCCTTTGCAAGAGGTAGTGGTGAAAGAAGAGGCCTCTGTAAGTCAGTCCCAGGGAAGGTTTGCCTGCCTTCCTCAGAGTTGATGATATCTTTTTTCCCCTGTCAGAGCAATGCTCAGGATCTCCCAGTCCTTGTGCTACCGGGTTGCGCGCTACCTGTTCAGGCTGCTCTGCAGACAGGAGACATGCTGGGAGGTCTCTGCCATGGCCTTCCTTGTTGAGGTGAGCCTGATGGCGAGCACTGCCTTGCCAAGCTGCTTCCCACCACTCTGCCTTCTCAGAGATGCAGCAGCAAGAGAGTCCAGTCGGTAGAGGAGCAGAGGTTGGGCTCTGCTGTGTTCCCTTTCTCCCTTGACTGTAGTGTGACACTTGTCCACATTTATGGTTTGTGCTATTCTTGTGCCAGCTCCAGCTCTTCTATCATGCCTTCTCATGTTCAAAATATTGGTGACTGCTAGTAACTGGGCAACAAAGTGGAGGAAGTGAGCAACCTGTGCAAGGCAGTGGAAGCACAGGGGTGCTCTGCTGCCTCTACTACCTTTGGGCACCGCTTCCTAGTATATTGTCTATGCCCATTTTACTGTCTGTAGCCAGCCCTGTGCAGTGATGGCAACATATCAGTTATCAATCCCTGTTACTGACCTGTGTGTTTCAGGTCCTGCCTTGCCTTAACACAAAGAAATGCAGTAAACACATCCTTCCACTTTTCCCAATCTACCTACGAAGAGAGTGCAGAGTGATGCGTGTCCTGGTGCTCAGATGCCTCATGGTGCTGTGCAAGAGACCCTCTATGGTGAGAAGCAGGCAACCAGCTGAAACTGTGCTGCTGGTGTGGGGCTGAATAACACAATGGTTTACACTTGGATGGGCTTCAGAAGAGGGGCAGCTGCTCCCAGCTCTCCTGACTCCCCATTCATCTACCAGAGTCCATCAGAACAGGCCTTTGGCTTCTGGGCTCTGAGGCAGCAGCATGGGATTGAACTGCTGGAGTGGCTCTGGCAATGCAGCCTTTCATGGCTTCTCAACATTGCATTATGTTTCACACAGGCCAGTGCAATGTGGGCCCTGACTGAAAGTCTCACAGAAGTGCTGAAGGATGAAGACAGGGAGCTGGTGTGGATGACGCTCTCTGTGCTCAGTGATATGCTCCTGAAAAGAGATGTGCCAATTGCCAGCTCCCTTGCTCTGCAGCTGGCTCAGGCACTCCAGCTACTCTTTGACAATGTAAGGCTCTGTGCCCCCCACCTCTGGTGCTGCCAGGAAACTGAGCTCTTGTGGATTTTCAGTTCCATGCCCAGGTAGGACTGGAGCAGCCAGTGCTGAAGTTCTTGCTTTCTTCCTTTTCACTAGGATGCCAGCCGTGTGCAGCTGCTCTCCATTCAGCTCTTTCAAGTGGTGATGGAGTTGGTCGAAGAAGAGGGAAAAAAAGCCCTAGAGCGGAATGTACGCCAGAGCCTCTTCCCACTCTTCTGCCACTTGCGTGACCAGAACCAGTTTGTGGCAGAGGTTAGAACTTCTGAAATGCTGTTGTCCAATTTAGAGGTGACTTGGCTGCCTCCTGTGCCGATGCTTTGTGGAGTGGAGTGCCCCTGCACCCTCCTGCTCTTAGTTACAGAGCAGCAGTTTTGGGATAACTGTTTTCCGCTGTCCTGGTAGTGTGAGGTGCCTCAGATGTGGGTTGACCATCACGCTGCCCAGGCACCAGATTCACTGATGGACAAGATGCCCCGTTGCTGCATCTTCCCATGAAGGCCCAGGAAAGGCCCTGAGCCTTGCCCACGTTCATGGGATACAGGTTCAGTGCTCTCAGTAGTGGTTACATCTCCAGGTATCTGCTTGTCTACAGGCATCTTGGGAAACTCTCCTTCAAGCTAACACATTCCTGCAGGAAAGGAAGCTCAAGCATCTGTTGGAAAAGAAATGGAGAAGGAAAAAGTGCCTGGTAATAATGGACTCAAAGACACAGACTCAGCCTGGGCAATACCTTTTAAGGCCAGAACAGTGTGTTGCAAAGGAAGCACTTGTTGGGGGAAGCTGGGGAAATGGCTCACTCCAGTGGCACTCCAAATCCCTGCCATGTCTCCTCCAGGTGCCAGCCACTGTGAGGGACATTTACCAATGGCTCTCATTCATTACGGATATATCTGTTGAGCACAGACTGGATGACACCCTGCAGGAGATGACCTTTGCACAGCCACATGATGTGGTGATGACCCTCCTGCGGTGTGCCCCATCATGTGACAGGTACAGGGCCCACCTTGCTGGAGGCCTCGAGATTTATCAGCCTTAGAGCCCATCAGCCTGTATACACTGCCCAATATGTGCTGGTAGAAAGAGGAAGATTTTCAGTCCACTCTGACCCCTCTGTTTCCCAGTCATGGCATGTCAGCCTGAGAGCCTGTTGCCATGCTCCTTCCCTGACCCTCAAGGCACCATCACTTGGCTGCCTGCTGCCTGCTGCCTGCAGGAGCAGTCTGGCTGGGTGCAGCTGGAGAGGGGCAGAGGCAGAGCTGGTGTCCAGCTGAGGACCCTGCAGCTGCCCAGGCCACGGTGTTGTGGCCAAGACCCCACTGACACAAAGTTCTGGGTCTGCAGAGCTGCTGTGACCATGTGGAGTGCAATTGTCTCCTCAAACAGAATTGCAGAGAAGGTGCTGCCACAACTCCTCTGTGTGCTGGAGGACTGGCCGCTGCACAGTACATCCACCTCCGATAAGGACAACTCAGATATCTTTTCCCTGGCTGTGAGTTTCTGGACTAGACCCAAGCACATCCTCAAGGGCCTCTTCTCTGACATCTCTCTATCCTTCCTCCCCCACCACTGCATTCCCCTGCCTCACACAATGTGCCAGAACCTGTGTTAGTGGCAGGTTCAGAGGCAGCCAAGTTAGATGCTCCCCCTGCATCTGCCCTGGCACAGAGCAAGGCCTGAACCTCATCCTCCCATAGCTGGGCCCTGCCACAGAGATGTCTCGGTGCTGAGCACGGTCTCTGGATGTTTTGGCTTTTCGCAGGCAACCAGAGCACTGTGGGAAATCATTCATCTACCCCAGCACCCAGAGATATTCATAATGTATTTCCCACGTCTCTTTGTGGCCCTGCTCTTCCAAGTTTTCTCCAGTACAAAGCAGATGCCAGTGGAGGTCAATGCCTTCTGGAGGCGATGCCAGCAGGAGCACTGCCTTCCCACCAATCCCAACAGGTGCTCCATTCTGGTCCTCCTATCACTCTTACGCCCTTGGAGCTGGGGCCAGGATTCCTGGTGTGACCTTTGCTCTGCCCACAGATTTGCATTGCTGACTGTGAAAGCACTGCTCTGTCACCTTGAGTATGAGGATATGGTGTCTGAAGTTGAACACGAGTGTGGCTGGGACACACTCCTCAACACTGACACCCACCACTATGCAATGGGTCATCTGGCCAGGTGAGAGTCCCATTCACCCATTATTTCACCGCAGCCTCTAAATAATCCCTGTGATCATGGCTGAGAGGGATTTGTCACTGAGGGATGGTGCAGCAGAGTGAAAAAGCCTTGGAAGGTTGGGTGTGCTGGAGCAGCCACAACCCAAAAAGTGCCAGTGTCCCTTCCTGTGAGGCCTGTCCTGATGGCACAGAGCAGGAGGTCTGTCTGCAGGCAGCCTCTGAGGACAGCCTGCTGGGAACAGGGAGGTTGCATCTAGGACTAATGACAGCCGGGGGGACAGGACTGTCCCGTAGGCAGGATGGGTGTTTTTTCAGCCTCCTCATCCCTGAAATGAGCCTGCTGGTGATTGACTCCACTTTTCTCCTTTGCAAGAGGTAGTGGTGAAAGAAGAGGCCTCTGTAAGTCAGTCCCAGGGAAGGTTTGCCTGCCTTCCTCAGAGTTGATGATATCTTTTTTCCCCTGTCAGAGCAATGCTCAGGATCTCCCAGTCCTTGTGCTACCGGGTTGCGCGCTACCTGTTCAGGCTGCTCTGCAGACAGGAGACATGCTGGGAGGTCTCTGCCATGGCCTTCCTTGTTGAGGTGAGCCTGATGGCGAGCACTGCCTTGCCAAGCTGCTTCCCACCACTCTGCCTTCTCGGAGATGCTGCAGCAAGAGAGTCCAGTCGGTAGAGGAGGAGCAGACGTTGGGCTCTGCTGTGTTTGCTTTGTCCCATGCTGCTGGGATGACCCTTATGACCCTGTCACTGCTGTGTGTGTTTCAGCTGCTACCTTGCCTTAACATAGAGAAATGGGATGAACGCATCCTACAGCTTGTCCAAATCTACCTACGAAGAGAGTGCAGAGTGATGCGTGTCCTGGTGCTCAGATGCCTCATGGTACTGTGCAAGAGACCCTCTATGGTGAGAAGCAGGCAACCAGCTGAAACTGTGCTGCTGGTGTGGGGCTGAATAACACAATGGTTTACACTTGGATGGGCTTCAGAAGAGGGGCAGCTGCTCCCAGCTCTCCTGACTCCCCATTCATCTACCAGAGTCCATCAGAACAGGCCTTTGGCTTCTGGGCTCTGAGGCAGCAGCATGGGATTGAACTGCTGGAGTGGCTCTGGCAATGCAGCCTTTCATGGCTTCTCAACATTGCATTATGTTTCACACAGGCCAGTGCAATGTGGGCCCTGACTGAAAGTCTCACAGAAGTGCTGAAGGATGAAGACAGGGAGCTGGTGTGGATGACGCTCTCTGTGCTCAGTGATATGCTCCTGAAAAGAGATGTGCCAATTGCCAGCTCCCTTGCTCTGCAGCTGGCTCAGGCACTCCAGCTACTCTTTGACAATGTAAGGCTCTGTGCCCCCCGCCTCTGGTGCTGCCAGGAAACTGTGCTCTTGTGGATTTTCAGTTCCATGCCCAGGTAGGACTGGAGCAGCCAGTGCTGAAGTTCTTGCTTTCTTCCTTTTCACTAGGATGCCAGCCGTGTGCAGCTGCTCTCCATTCGGCTCTTTCAAGTGGTGATGGAGTTAGTTGAAGAAGAAGGAGAAAGGTCCCTGAATGACTGCCTGCACCAGAGCCTGCTCCCACTCTTCTACCACATGTATGATGAGAACCAGTTTGTGGCAGAGGTGAGGACACTGAGCTACTATTGTCCCCTGTGAGCAGGCTTATCTGCCTTTGCCCTAATGCCTCAAAGACTACAGCATTCCTGCCTCCTTCTAGCCTTTGGCTGGCCCTATGCCCTGGGATGCTGTGCCATCTCCCATTCTCTGCCGCTCTGCAGGCCTCTTGGGAAGCCCTGCTTCAAGCAACAATTTTCCTGAGGAAATGGAATCTTCAGCAGCTGTTGGAGACAGAAGAGCTGTGGAGGTTTGGCGAGTGCCTGGTACGAGCAACTTCAAAGTTCCAGACCTGGTCTGAACAAGCCCTCTTCCCCCAATACCCAGTGTGTGGGGCTGGCAGCTCTGGCCCCTGCCTACTGCTGCATTCGTCACCAACAGCCTGCTCCCCAACACTACTCTGGTGTGTGGCTCAGCAGGCTCTTCTCCAGGCTTCTGTCCCTCCCTGAGTCAGGCTGCCAACAGAGCCCCAACCCAGCTGTGCTTAGGCATCAAGGACAGCACTGAGGCTCCCTGTGGAGAAAACAGTTCTCTGCTCCCTCCAAACCCTGGCATCAGCCAGCTGTTGGCTAGTCATCATGGGTGTCCATGCAGCGATGCCAGTCCTGGATGCAAGGGCTGCCCATACATGGGGAAGAGTCAATTCCAACCCTTCCCTCTGTCCCCTTGTGCTCTCTCCAGCTGGAAGAGGAGACAGACAGAGTAGATGGGTACCTGCGCCAGTCTGTGATGTACCTGCAGAGCTCACAGAAGTCCATAAGAGAGGCAGCTGTCAGGCTAACTGGTGAGCCAAAACCCTCAGGGTCCTTTGCTGCCCTACTGCAGCTTGGCCTTAGCCCCAGCAGCAGGACTCAGCCCAGTGGCTGTGGTACCCTGACTATGCCTAAGGATTCCCTGCCTCCCTCTCCCACCCTTGCCCTTGTGCTTTCCATGTGGCTCAGCCTTGCCAAGGGGAAGAGGACATGTGGCCAGACTGGCAGCACTGGTGTTGGGGAGCTGTGGGGGGGTGGGGGGATGGTGGTGTGGGCAGAACAGACAGAGTATTCATGGCAAGCACCTTAGGACTTATCCTTTTAGTTTCAGCTCCCTTTTGGCCATGGGAAGAGCTGGGATTGAGTGGGGTGGGGCTGCCCTGACAAGACGGATTTCTGGGGTCCCCAAAGGTCTGGGTTCTGACCTTGTCTCTGTTCCTCTCTGTTCCAGCCCTTCGAGGCACAACAAATAACTTTATTTGTCCTCCCATCTCAAACTTCGCAACTCAAACCCTGCACATTCTAAGAACTGCAGAGAGAAATCCTTACTCCCGATTCAGGCTGCTGCAAAACCAGTTCTGTGACGCATGGAGGAGGCGAGCCTCTCTCTTGGAAAATGGCTGGCCTTCTCTCTGGTACAATGCCTGGTCACGCTGCTGGAGGTCCCTGCATAGCTGATCCCAGGAGCTCTCAGGGCCATCTGAATGGGCAGGAAATACTAGGTGGCTTCTGCTCTCTCCCCACCCCCAGGACAGCTCTTCTCTCAGATCATCCCTTTTACAGAAACTTATTTTAAGTTCACACTAGTTCACAATCTCTCTCCTTGGACTCCTGCCACTTGGAGCCCAATCTGCAGCTGGCATTGCAGCTGCACACTAAGCTATCTGCACTGACTCTATATCTCAACAGTCCTACTTGTGCTTTACCTGAGAAGTTTCAAGGTATTTAAACATTGCTCTTACATACAATATTATAATAAGTAACAAACTTAACAGAATTACAGCCAACAAGAATGTCATAGGACAGAAATATTTATCAATATGAAACCACAAAGGATTCTCAAAGTCAAATAGTAATCAGGAGGTTGGTCCTTCTCTCCTTAATGTACTGGGTCAAGCATTCACCTCCATCTAACATGTCTTAACTGGGACAAAAGTTCACACAGGGATTATTCTGAACTGGAAGGGACCAACAATGATCATTAAGACCAACTCTTTAAATAAAAGGCTCATACAGGGATTGAACACGTGACCTTGGTGTTATTAGCAAGCTGTATTTGATAAGGACAGTAGAACAGAACAGCATAACCTTGGAGAAATAAAAATAGGATGTAATTTAGGCAAACAGAACTCATGCAAAACACAAGCAGGATGCCAGCTAAGCTCTACATGACTGAAAAAGCCAGAATTATAAACCATATTGCACTTACTCAAAAGTAGGGGTCGAGGAGTAGCCATCTAAAAAGGATATCTGATGTTTAAGACCACAGAAAAAGATCCCCAAAGAACCATATATGGACTTCTGGTAAGGGACGTGACTATGTAAAATAAAGTAAAACATATACATCAAGTAAGTGGAGATAGCTAATGAATATGTAAATCAGTGTGTAGAATAAAAACTCTGTTTACCTGACACTCAGGACAATTAAATAGAGGAAGGACCCTTCAAGTGACTGGCATGCTTCAATAAAGAATGCCTGCTTTTTAATACTCAAAGCAGTTGTAGAAAGTTTCTATCTGAAAATTTTGGTATCATATTTGCGATAAAATGAGCACTGATTTCTTTATGAAAGCTTTTATTATTCCTCTTGCATAAGTCTTTCTTGTTGGAAAGGCTTCTGCCCAGACTGACAGCTGGTCTACTAGCACCCAGCTACAGGTGGGATGTCTGCAGGGTCTCTCTGCAGTGCCTGAAAAGGGAAATTGGTCCATGGTCACCCTCATAAGTGTGAGCTCAGTTTGATACTTGAAAACTCTTGTCAAGCTGGGCAGCCATTTGTGATTCTCTTTGTGGTGGCATAAATTCCTGGAGCTGGCAGTATTTTTTGTATTTGGATAACTATTGCCTGTGTCCTTCCACAGGATTGATCATGAAACCATCTAGCCCCGGTGACTAAATATTCTTCGTCAGAACTGGCATTCCCCCAGTTGTCCATATCCCATCATCATTTTGAGTTCTTTCATTTTTCCCATTGTATCTCTTCTTCTGCAGAAGTCCTTCTCAGTCCTTCTTATACTTAGGATATGTCAAATTTGGCATTTCCTCTCGTCAGCCATCAGAGTCAACAGTGTATTATGCCGGGTGATGTGAAAATTCATGTTCTTCCTGTAAAACCCCTGTTGTGTGACATATCCCAAAAGCATACCAAGAGTCTGCACAGATGTACAGATTGTACTCAGTCTCTACTCATTTCCCTCTTTCCATATGTGCTGCATGCATCAAGGCTACTAGTTCTGCTGCTTGTGCCCTCATCCTTACTGGCAGTGGTTTTGCTTCTGCTACCCATCCCCAGCTCACCACAGCCCAGCCAGTCTGTTGCTGTCCTTGCAGGGAGTGTGACAAGCCATCTGCGAATAGAACTAGATCTGGGTTATGTGAGAAAACATCAGTTAAATCAGTCCGTGCTTTACTTGAAATATGCATCATTTGCTCACACTGGTGATGTTTTCCTCCATCATCGGGTAGTGCTATTAGGTTTTTGGATTAAAGGTGTTAAAATCCTTTAAGGCATAGCAATGTGTGTGTTGTGGCACTAGAACTTTGGGTTCCTCTTGCTGCTGCCACGGAGTTAATACAGGCTAGTGCTCCTGCTGCTAGTGCTCCTGTAGGTAGTTGCAATCGATCTCTTATGAGGTTCTAATTTCTGTATTGCCTCTCCACTAGCTATTCTCTTAGTTGTCAGTTGTCTCAGTCAAAGACAGTCAATTCCCCTAACCTAGGAATCTGTGGCTCTCAAATCCCACAGCTATGAGAAAATCTCATGCCCACTTTTTGCAATCAGACATGGGAGCTTAATTATGGCTTCTCTTCTTTAGAATTTATTGTCCCTTTCCCAAAGTACAGCCTAAATATTTTACTTTCCTTTTGACACAGCTGAAATGTGGATGGTGATGCACTCTGTTCCCTTTCTGCTAAGGCAACACAGTCTAGCATACAACAGTTGTTTCTCATCACAATTTGCTAATAACAAACCACTTACATGAACTGTTTGTACAAGACCTGATTCCAGTAATTTCGTATCTTAATTACAGTGCATTAAGTGCCAAAGTCTCTGCACAGGCAAAGGGCCTAATCTACCTCCTAAAGGTAAAAACATTTTCTCATTCACAATCTTTCTTTAAACAGCAGCTTTTCCTTCTGTTTTTCACCAAAGAAGCAATATGAAACACTACACAACAGAGACAGTTTCTTGCTCAGGTGGTACTCTTTTAATGTTGTCCTCTTGGAAGAAAATGAAACAGTATTCCCCAAGTTAACATATATATAACATAATTTTGAATACTAAAAAGATTTCCTGCTCCTGTGACCATGCCAGTAAACCAGGCCACTGAGAATGCCCTTTGTTTATGAATAGCAAATCTTACCAAATAACTGCAACGTTTCTCCATATTCTGGAGAAAGTCTTCAAGTATTATTTGAATGTTTACTATCCTCCTACCTAAAATAAATGTACATGTAGAAAAACGTGAGTTTATAACTATTTTTGAGATATACAAAGAATTACCACCATTACAAACAATTACTCGTCATACACATACAAAAAATAAAGCAGCATTTCAGCATTACTTCTGCAGAACCTCCTCTTGGCATGGTATCTCAAATTTACACTTCACCAATCAATTCAAATAGTCACAAACGGCACACAATTTGAAGATGAGTGTACCACTACGTCAGATCTCCATGGGTCCCCCTTTTTGAAGTGACTCTCTGCCCATAGCAGCAATCCAGAGTGAATAACTCCTTCAGTGTGTGTGGTTTCCAGAGACATGGTCCCTCTGTGCACCAACTGCCTATTTGTTAGTTGAAAAATATACCCTTGAAGTGTCTTGAAAGAATCACCACAGACTAAAACACTGTCTCTAGCACATGACTGCACAGGTTCTTAAATAGTTTCCCACTTAATCTTTTTAAATGTTTAAAATTTAAACAACTCTCCTACCAACCTTTTCTTGCTATGCCAAGTTCAGTTAATCCCTCAGAGCATCCATCAATGCTCACAGAGCAATGCTGGGAGATGGGCAGTTCACTTTGGAGACCGGCTGTGGATATGGGTACAGCCTGACATAGACTCTCCCTTCCCCTGGACGGCCACAAGCTGGTGAGAGCTCTCTGGGCGCTGTCGAAATTCTCCCCGGAGCTCCCAATGGCTTCTCTGGGATGCGTTCCATCAGCACACTGGGCGCCTTGTGTCACCTGTCTCTGCCACTCTGGATTTGGGCATGTGAATTCATCTCCCCACTCCGGATGGTGAAGAGCAGCATATATCATGAAACATCTGTTCGGAACAGCTTTTGCCGGGCGCTTAGCACTGCCTTAACCACGTTCAACAGCTGACCCTAAACTTCAACGCCCCGGCATGCCTTATGAGAGACCCCATGAGGACTGCAATGATATTACCACCTACATTTAACGTCAATCAATTAAAACGCATGATTCGTGACCTGACAGGTATCAGTGCTGCTTCTTTAGTCACGGCCCACTACGATACCATTGCGCAATACCACACCGACAACACACAAGGTAACACCGCTCCGGGGACAAGCCCACGGCGAGCGCTTCCTTCCGTTTGCAGCGCGGCTCCGCCTCCGCAGCTCCACCGGCGGCACTCGGCTCCGCCTGCCCTCGGCCGCCGCTGGGCAGGACGTCACGGCGCCGCGTCGGCGCGGCCCTGCTGCTGCGGGGGGCGCTCCTGTCGTGCCCCGCCCGTGCCGGAGCCCCCGCTCTGTCGCGGAGCCATGTCGCGGCCCAGGAACGTCCCGCCGCGACAGCCCGACGGGGGCACAGGCGGCTCGGGCGTCCCCGCCGCGCCGGGCCGCGGCCGAGGCGGCAAAGGTCTGAGGGATATCCGCATAGACGAGGAAGTGGAGATCGCGGTGAACCTCGCTCTGGAGCGGTTCCGCTACGGGGAGGACACGGGTGCGCAGGGCAGCCCGGGGAGCCGGGGGCGGGGCGGGCGGGCAGCCGCGGGCTCTGCGCGGCGGGAGCATCTCGGGCGCCCGCCCTGCCCCGGCGCTGCGGCGGCTCCCGGGAGCGGGGGGGACTGTGTCCCGGGCGGTGGCGAGGGGACAGCGCTGCCACCTGTCCCGGTGGTCACGGGAAACACAGGTTACATGCATTCATAAACAAAAGGCATTCTCAGTGGCCCGGTTTACTGGCATGGTCACAGGAGCAGGAAATCTTTTTAGTATTCAAAATTATGTTATATATATGTTAACTTGGGGAATACTGTTCCACTTTCTTCCAGGAGGACAATATTCAAAGAGTACCACCTGAGCAAGAAACTGTCTCTGTTGTGTAGTGTTTTGTGTTGCCTCTTTGGTTTGGGGACTGATAAACTCGTATCATCGAGGTCATACGTCAGGGATACTGCCCATTGAGTCTTTATGCCTGGGTTTTAATTTTTTTAAATTATCTTTCCAGAAATGGCATTTCCATCTTCTTTCACTAGAACTGAAAGAAAGTTTGTTCACCGGCTGTGTCAGTCTCTTGGACTGATATCTAAAAGTAAAGGGTAAGTTTGACTCTCATTTTTATATATTATTTTCTCTTTGGTGCAAATTTGTGGGATTTTGTTATCAGTGTTAAAACGATCTGTATTTTTAGCTTATCCTGCACTGTTGCAGGGAATGGTACTAGAGAAGAAAGGTCTGAAAGTAGATACAAAAATAAGAATCTCTGTGCTTTGCTTGATGTCTGTGTTAAAAAACTCATGATGTGCTAGTTTGTGATGCAGTTTTGAGGATTTCATGTCCATAAAAAAGATTTCTCCTGAAGATCTGTCCTATTTTCCTTTTTCCTGCACTAATGTGTGTTCAAAGGTTCTGTGCCGAATTTCCTACATTGACTGCTAGAGTGTAACTTTCAGTAGCACTTTCAAAAGAGTGCTTCTGTTGGGAAGCACAGAAAAGGGTTTGATTGTTGCCAGCAGGCAGAGGGAGGTCATCCTTCGCCTCTACTCAGCACTGCTTGGGGCTACACGTGGAGAGTCGTGTCTGTCCAGTGCCGGGGTAACCGCTCTGGTGAGGGTGAGACCTAGGCTGCAGAAATTTCAGTGGAGGACCAACCGCCTGATGAAGGGAGTGGAGCATCTGTTGCAGAAAGGGCCAGAGTGCTGGGACTGTTCAGCCTGGAAAAGACAAGGCTTAGGGAGATCTTAATAGTGCACATAAGCACTTGAAATGAGAGTGTAAAGAGGACAGAGCCAGGGACTGCCAGAGGTGGCTGTGCCTCTTCTTGCAGAGGCTGCCCCTGCCAGCACCTGTGTACCTGCAGCAGTCTTCCACCCCTGCCAGGGACAAGCCACTGGGCTCTTAGTATGAACTTCTGTTCTTACCCTAAGAAGTTGTTTCGAAAGGGTTGATATGTTGGTTGTAGCCCAGGCACAAATTATTTCCATTTCAAATATAGGTACAAAAATTCGTTGCATTTTGGTGTCAGAGTTCAGTCTGAGAAGTAGTGCACTGTTAGGGTTAAGTGTTTTGGCTCCATTACTACATAAAAAATCTTTGATAATGAACATCCTGAGATCTAATATGTTCTTCTGGATTTTGTTAATGCTTGGAATATCACTAGCAGGGAGTTTTTTTGTCTGTTCTGCCTATTTATTAATTTTTAACTTCTAAATCTTTCAAGTCAGGTTGGTGTCATAACTCAGTATCTATTGATAAAATCATGGGTAGAGCTGGGTGTATTTTGGGAGACAAATGCAGTGATAACTTGGGTATAGCGATCTGATGTCTGCAGTGTCTGTTCTGCACTACCTGACAAGAATAGAGGGTGCTTTTGATGATGACTATTGTGGATGTTGCATTATCCTACTTAGTACATTGTTTGGAAGATTCTAGTTATGACATTATATTTGAAAATACACTGAAAGTCATCTTGAAAGAATTATTGTCAAAGATCATTACATGGAATTAACTAGTTTGCCTGTTTCCAAAATGCCTTTTTTTGCTTTCTCCCAGAAAAGGAGCTAATCGATACCTAACTGTAAGAAAAAAGAATGGATCAGAACTTACACGTCCAGTAATGACTTGTGCCTTAGCTCCTGGTACAAAACACGCTATTCATACTTTAATTCGGAATTTTCCTGTCACAAATAAAGAACGTACAGAACTTCGGCCAAAGACAGAGCGAGGAAATGCCTCTGCTGTTGAATCAGGTATGTCCACTGTGTCTTGTGATATGAACTTGTCAATCAACACCACTTGAAAAAACAACCCAACCACAAAACAAATCCCTTTATATTCTGTCTCCTCTTCTGTCCTGACACTCTTCTTTCCAAGTAAACCTGTTAATTTTCTTGACTTTTAATTGTTAATATAGGGTCTTTTAAAACTGGTGTCATGAGGTGCTCAGGCAGTCGTGTCACCTACATTGCAATGTCTCCCTTCTATCAAGTCAATTTTGATTCTTTGAGCCAATTTCAACCAAATTTTTTTTAATACAATTGGGAAATGTAGATTTCTGCAAGTTCCATGAGGTAAGATTGAAGAGGCAAATATTATCATAATTCTGTATACGAGCACCCTTATGAGAAAATGAGGCTGGCTGTTGTGCTTTTAGAAATTCCTATTCTTGATAAAATAAGAAGTTTGCGTTTTGTTTTGTCATCTTCTAAAACAGATTTGGTCTCTAAGAGGCTCTTATGTAAACTTCTTGATTTGTAGAGTTTGTGAACTTCTGATAAAAGAGTTTTTTAAACAGTGCTTTTAATATGGGTGTTGCTTTAACAGTCATGATTGTAGAAGTTATGCTTTGTTTCTGTGTACAAAGCTGGCTGTACAGAAAGCAGACGAGTATGCCTTCTTTCAATGGATATTTCTGATTTATTATGTTTGCTTTAAGTGCTTCCTTTGCTGGTTTTCTCAGTTGTTTCATTTGTTTAATAAGATTGTTCAGTGAACAGAGGGAAGCTATAATAAAAGTACCAGAAAACAATTTCTTAGGGCTGCAAGGTATAAATTAATGAATAGCATAAAATTTATCTTTATTCTCCAGAATGGACTTTGGGTCTTCTAATCTGTTAGTCTCTATATCTGTCTTGGTAAAACAGTGCTTGTAATTTTAGATGCAAATCTGTTAATTGCATTAAATAATTGCATTATGGCTATATAATTGCATTAAAATTGAGTTTACCGTGAGCTTCTCATTCTTTTGGAAAATAATTATTAAGGAATTATAGAGTAGCATTTACAGTACTGGTGTTGAAGTGGCATGCTCTGAAGACTGCAGGTTTTTTAGCTTTCAAATACATCACACTGCTGCGTGGCTCCAGGGCTCTCAGTACATCGTGGTTCAATTAGTACATGTTAAGACAAATCTTACAGACTAGAGTGTTAGGTTATGTAAGACTAACTGAAAGGAGGTCTTAAAAGACCGATAAGGGTGTGAAAGAAAGCATATGAATCACAGTAAAGTTGTCTTTTTGTTGGAAAACAAGTGTGTCAGTTTGGAATAACTTAAATGTTTAACTGATTGGTGGATTTTTCTAAGCAAACTCTTGAGACAGGAATGTGTAAACAGGTACAAAGGCCAAGAAAATGTGCACCAAGCTTTCTTTCTCTGGTTTAGTTTCTGTTTCTCTTTAAGCTCTTCATGCCTTTTTTAAACTTGAGCAATGCACTTAGTTCAGGATAGTTCAGTTGTGTTCATAATTTCTATGAAAATAAAAAGTCCATGGTAACTGAATGTGTTACCATGAAAATGACTTTAAAATATATCATGGATTTCTCACTTCATTAACAGGGATGCTAATAAAATCAGGAGTGTTCATTTTGAAGTGCAATTTTAAGCAGTGTTTTAGTGATCTTCCTTTGTACATGTATAAGTAATTTATTGACTTGTCTTCACAGAAAACAAAGAAGTGAACAAGGCAAGTGGACGACTTAGTGACGGTATCCCGCAGGTTCCAGTGAAAAGAGGGGAATCAGAGTTTGATTCCTTCAGGGAATCACTACCAGTTTTTGAAAAACAGGAAGAAATTGTCAAAATAATAAAGGACAATAAAGTTGTTTTGATTGTAGGAGACACTGGATCAGGAAAAACTACTCAAGTATGTTTCTTTAATGAAATAAAACACATAACACTATTCATACAAAACCGATGCCAAATTTGTAATATTTCTGTAATAAGGGATTTATTCTAGTTTTAAGGCTTTTGTTTTCCTACATGGTTCAAAGTCTTGTTTTCCAGTGAACTTTTTTGCTTTTGCTATACTAGGCTAGCAGGTACATACTAAAAGCATAAATGATTCTGCACGATTTTCTGATGGGTATCAGTTTTTCATAAAATAATCGTAGAATGTTGAAGGGAAAGTAGCTATAGGTTTGTATACCCTTTTTTTTCTATAGCTAGTTCTGTTTCTAGTATGTAGAGTATTATTGTTTTAAAATGAAAGATTACATGCAGGGTGTTTTTTATAGCTTTCCCTGAAGCAGGAGAGAAAAATGAACTTTTGGTTGGTTGGTTGGTTGGTTGGGTGGGGGTTTTTGTTTTTTTGTTGCTGTATTTTGTTTGAAACAGATTAAACTTAGTAGCAGAGATATATTTTTGTGGCCTTTTGGCCACTTCAGGTACATTTACAGTGATAATCCTATTGTGAGTCTTTTTGCAACCTGTGTGATATTGAGGTGCAGTTAAATTGTTTCACTGAGGTAAAAAAGTTACGAGTTTATCGAACTAAAAAATAAATTTAAACCACTTCTTTACAGATCCCCCAGTTTATTCTTGATGACTGTCACAAAAATGGAACTCCCTGCCGTATATTTTGCACTCAGCCAAGACGCTTGGCAGCACTTGCTGTGGCTGAAAGAGTGGCAGCAGAAAGAAGAGAAAAGATTGGCCAGACAATTGGTTATCAGATACGATTAGAAAGCAGGTACTGGTGACATTTCTTAAAGTCAGTTGATCTGGTGTTGGTGGTTTTAGTCATGTGAATATTTAAACTGTAGTATATTTGGGATGCAGCCCAGTAAAATACCTATGTGTAAAGTATAGGTAGAATATCTTATTTTGGGTAATGAATATTTAAGAGTTGAAAAAGACAGCTTTTCTCCTGTATTTTGCAGTTTCATGTAGTGAGTTGTTCTATAGAACTGAACTGCAAGTGCTTTCTCTTGATTTCTTTTAAGGACTGTATATGTGGATATCCTTCTTGTCCTCTCAGCTTTTGACATATGCAAATCCAAAAGTTCTGCAAGCTTTGAAAATAGATAGGAAGACTAGCATGCTGTAACAAAAGCTATGTAGTGGGAGTTGATAGGGCACATGAAAGGGAAAACAACAAAGTAGGAGAGTGAGTGATGATGTTGAGCATTACCAATCTACTTCGGGTTAAATTTACTGTTTCAGTTTTTGTGTTTAAAGCAAAAGCAGAAATTTCTAGATGACCTGAGGAACTTGTTCCTAAAGCAGAGCAGGGATGGATGCAAGTCTGAAGATTGTGTGTGGTTTCTAAACTGTTTGAATTGTGTACATAGTGGGATTTTCAGGAATGGACAGCAGTTGGGATACAAGTGAGAAGAAGATGGCAAAAGGTGTGGCTAGTTATATTACTTACATGGATGAAGATAATAAATGTCTAATGAAAATGAATGCACTTGAACAGCAAAGCCAGGTAAAAGAATTTGAATACGCATACCAAAGGTCACAAAGCTATTAAGGGAGAAAAAGAGCAAGTAAGAATGAATTGCAGATAACATGGATGATTGGCGTGTGGAAGAATTATGCTGAATGAAGAAAAACAAAGTATAGGTCAGATGGAAGAATTACTGGAAGCAGTCCAGAAGAATTAATAAATTCACTTGAGAAAGAGAAGAAGGGAGAGATGGTAATGTTTCCGTCTTGGCAAAAAGTGTTTGATGGAAGTGTTTGCAGAAACACGGTAATCTATTTTTTGAACTTTTATTGTCTGTTAGACAGTAATAGTGATTTCTAGGAGGCTGATGAAAAAGAGAAGAGATTGAAAAAGTAAAGCACTTCAGTCTGGTATGTGTTCCTTGATTTCAATATGTAAGAGTATTTTTGAAGTGAAGAAAGAATTCCAGGCTTGAAAAGAAATACGCACATGTGTATATGTCTTCCTTTGTATAGTACTTTACATTTTTTTCTGGAAGTTTTCAGGACTTAAAGTGGTAATGCTGGAAGAAGTAGAGGCAGTTGCTGTTTTTACTTGCACAGCTAACACTGCCACAGGTAGTAGGTACTTTTAAAGAATTTTAGATGCTTGAAAAATCACAGCATTTGAAAAGGTTCAGCTGATTTCTTTATGAATCAGTCAAGTGTAGTGTATTGGATTTATGTGGCAAGGTTGTGGTAGTGAGGGGGGTGTTTTTCATGAGAAGAAGATTGCCACGTGTGTGATAAAGTCCCTGCCAGCAGTCTGTAAGAGAGACTTACCACGGGCCAAGGCCGAGCCTATTGACAAGAGTGATCATGCCTCTGGGACGACACATGTGAGAAGGACAAAGAAAATCTGTGTAGCAGTACAAAAAGAGGGTTGTGAATATTTGAAAAGAATAGCTCTGCAAACACCAAGGTCAGTGCCAAAGGAGGGGTGGGAGGTGCTCCAGGTGCCAGAGCAGAGATTCCCCTGCAGCCCGTGGTGAAGACTGTGGTCAGACTTGTTCCTTGCAGCCCGTGGAGGTCCACAGTGGAGTACATATCCACCTGCAGCCTGTGGAGGACCCTGTGCCAGAGCAGGTGGCTGCCCAGAGGAGGCTGTGACCCTGTGCTGGAAAGGGCTCCTGACAGGACCTGTGGCCCCACTGAGAGAGGAGTCTTCACTGGAGCAGTTTTGCTTGGGCTTGTGAACCTGTAAGGGTCCCATGCTGGAGCAGTCTGTCCCAGAAGGACTGCATCACATGGAAGGGACCTACACTGGAGCAGTTTGTGGAGTGTGAGAAATCGACCCCCTGAGAAGGAAGGAAGGAGTGGCAGAGACAAGGTGTGGTGAACTGACCACAGCCCCTACCCTGTGCCCCTTGTGCACTGAGGAGTAGGAATTGGAGAAAATTGGAAGTTTCACCCGAGAGGAGGGGCAGGGTGAGGGGGTGGTATTTTAACATTTGATTCTATTTCTTTTGGATTTAGTTGGTAATAAATAACCTAAGTTGCGCAAGTCAAGTCTGTTTGCCCATGATATTAACTGCTCGCGCTCTCTCATTCTCTCCCTCGCTCCTGCTCTCGCTCTCTCTCTCTCATATGATGGTAGCTTGATCTCTCCCTGTCCTTACCTTGACCCATGAGCCTTTTGTTGTATTCCTTCTCTCTTGTCCAGCTGAGGAGGAGAGGGATAGAGCAACCTGGGTGGGTGCCTGGCATCCAGCCGAGGCCAACCCACCACATGTAGAAAAATACCAAGATATAAACGAGGGTATTCGGAAGAACTGATCCTGTTTTTCCAAGGCGGTCCACACTGAATTTTTCAGTAAATTAAGAACATGGAGAGGTTCTCAAAGTTCTGTTTCACTTGCTTATTAATTTAGAAAAAAATGACACCCTCCCTGTTAATTAATCCCTTACCTAAAGTTTTGGAGCATTACCACTAAGAATCCTTAGGAATTCTTTGGGAATAGGCATAGTTTATAAACAAATAGTATGCGTGAAGTCTTTGGTGACAGAGCTGTCATTCCACATCTGGTGAGGAGCTGTTTAATCTTTGATTTTCAGTAAACAGTGGAAAGCAGCATTTAAATGCTGGAAAAAAGCTGAAGCATCTTTGTGAACTGTTTGACAGGGTTTCTCCAAAGACACTGGTAACCTTTTGCACTAATGGCATACTGCTGCGCACGCTGATGGCAGGAGACAGCACCCTGTCAAGTGTGACACATGTTATTGTGGTAAGGATCTTGTATTTCATGTGAGATGGGGAAGTATGTATTGCTTGTTAGTTGGAAGATGGGATCCTAGTTTTCTGTATTAATTTGGTGAACATTTAAGGTGTTTTTGCTAAGTTAGAATCCACATTAACAAGAGTTGATGATTTTTTTTGTTGTAGTATGCATGTTCTGGGGTTTGTTGCTTGTTTTTTTTTTTCTTGTAAATGCATCTTATTTTAGGTTCATGCCAATAATTAATTTTGGCACTGTGCTGTGATTGTGGAGAGCAGAGGTCTAAATTTTTCTGAATTTCCTCTGTCAGCAGGAAAGCCTTCGGGAGGCTTACGTAGATGTGGTTCAGTGCTAGTGTGTCAGAATTTCTGTTATCATGTACTTGATTTTGCAGTACCAGGTTTGCAGTCCCTTTGTTTGCCCAATGTTTTCAAGATAAAATGTAGTCAGATTTCTAGCAAATTCTTTGTGTTCATGTATGATTATTTGAATTTCCTGTTGTGGAGTTTGATAAGTCAGTAGAACCAGAATGTTTACTGCAAGTTCTCCACTGCTGAAAACAGAAAAAAAACATGGTAATTTTAGGTGCCTGTCTATTTTCCAAGGAGGAAAAAAGTACAAGAATGATTTATGCAGTCATGGCTTCAGCCTGCAAATCTTGTATTTGAATTCTTGATTCATATCTGATTTTTATATTCTGATTGCAGAATATAAAACTAAACAGAAGATAGATAAAGGTGATTAATCAGTCGTATACCTTAATGATAAGCTTTGTGCATGATTTAATGGATCTAAGAAATGCATCTTTTTTCCTCATTATGTGGTATCATATAGTTCTTTAAATGCTTATCAGTTGTAAAGGGAGATTTTATAGAAATAAGATTTGTAGGTTTTGCAGTTAATGGCATTATCCTGAAAATGAGATTCAAGTACAAGAATTAAAGAAGTTTCAGATATTCTTTTTGATCTCTGAAGTTAAGGTCCATGTAGGATGTGCATTACAGCGCCGTCTGCTCTGATATCTTTATAAAACTTTTTGAAGTATTTTTAGATTTGGATAGTTTTTTGAAAAGTCCTTCTTAAGCTGAACTTAAACATTTTTGTGCCTTTGTGATGTACCATCAAATGACATATTTTAGATTAAAAAAAAATTTGTATTTGTAAAAAGTTAGAATCTTGGACCTGTGATAATTATCTGTTCTTTTTCTCTTTGCTTTTCTTTCCTGTCTTACAGGATGAAGTACATGAGAGGGATAGGTTCAGTGACTTCTTACTAATAAAACTGAGAGACGTGTTGCAAAGCCAAGCTAATTTAAAACTAATTATTTCTAGTGCTGCTCTAGATGCTGATCTTTTTATTAGATATTTTGGATGTTGCCCAGTAATACACAGTAAGTACCTAAGAAAAATCTTAAATCTCAGTGTACCTGAGACTCATAGATGTTACTGAACTGTACCAAACCATTCTGAGTAAAGACACGTGATAAAGACACTGACAGTTACATCAATGGTTGTTCTTTATTTACTCATGTTTGTTATTTCTTAACTATTTGCATCTACCTCAGAGGGAAGTGTTTTTTATCAATGGGCATTCTGTACATGCAGGGATGTGCTGCCATGTTCAATTCAGGAAGGAGGAAAAGGTTCTTGAAGTGCTGGTCTGCATAGTGATACAGACCATAGGATTTACAAGAATGTGGTACCTATTAGTGTATTCCAGTAGGTTCTAGTTCTGGCTTCAGAGATTGCTTCTACTTACTGGAAAAACTCAGATACAGATAACTGTATCTGTTCGTTTCAGAAATACAGTCCTAGGCAAATTGGTATTTATGTTTTAATCACTTGATTCTTTGCTTTGTTTAAAATTTTCTCGAAAATCACTACTTAATTTTAGGGGATGTTCATGAGAAATAATTATTTTTGCTTATTTACACATACAAGTGTTCATTTCTGGTTTTCAGTTTTTAATTTTTGCCTAGGAAAATGAGGCTTGCTTCTTGTTGGAGGCAGGAATCTGGAGGTTACACATAATTTTAATGTTTGGCAAATTTTTTTGGAGAAGAAAAACCACATTGTAATTTTCGTGTGGCTTTCTAGTTTACTTTCTTGGTAGCTTCTCATCCTTTTAGATCAATAGATTTATGATTTACAGTCTCTTTCTCCAGTATACCACAGTGGTTAATACTGTTAGCTGGATAACATACTGGGTAACAGGATAATCACAGGACAATCACAATGGAAAATGTGATTTCTCTGGTTTTTAATTTAAGAGTTAAAAGGAGAGGGTTTACATACTTTGTCTGTTATTGTCATAAAAAAGGTTTGATTCTTCAGCTGTATAGCTGACACAATCCTGACCACAGGAGCCAACATATTTAGGTTGTGGGTTTCTGTAGTACACAGTGTTTGTGATCAGGGTTAGAAGACTTCCTCCATGACAGCTTATAAAAGTATGTGAATTTTAGCTTGTCCTTTCTGAGGAAGGGTCCTAGGTGATGTGAACTTAGCTGTGGTAAATGTCTGCTAAGAAACCAGAAATTTAAAATTGATGTTAATTATTGCTGTGTAAAAACATAATTTAATGTTCATAAATAAAGTCTAGGAAACAGTGATGTTAAAAGAGAAATCACGGTAAAATCTTAGGAGAGAAAGACCATGGGAAATAGTTGGTAAGGAAAGCCAAAATTGGCTGCAGTACTTGAGGACATGGAGAGAAGTCCGTGTCCTCTTACACTTCTCATGCAAGAATGTAGTTGAATACAAACGTGGCAGTCTGCTTGTGGGATCTTGCACTAAAACAACCTAATTCCTCTTACTATGTAATTCAGGTGGCTGACACAGTGAATTATTTTTTGTACACCTAAACAAAAGTGTCTGTTTTTCTCATTTGATAAAATTACAGTAAATAACTGTCAGTCTTATATCTCTTTTTATTAGCACTTAAAAGAATTGAAGAGGTTAATGCAAAGCATTATGCCACAGCTGGCATTTTCTTTTTTTTTTTTTTCTTTTTTTTTGTGGCCCAGTCACTTAAAGAAAATAAACTCAAGTGAGGATACTCTTACAAAACTTCTCAAGGAATACAAGAATTCATTTAAACAGGCCCTAATCATATTTAATTCACTTTTCTTGTCTATAGAAATTACTTTTAAGAGCTAACGTTTTAAGTGAAGCTAGAGAATATCTAATCTTTCATGAATTATTTCTACTTTTAGTCCAAGGAAGACCTTTTGAAGTTAAAGAGATGTTTTTGGAGGACATTTTACGAAGTACTGGATATACAAACAAAGAGATGGTAAAGTACAAAAAAGAGAAGCAGCAAGGTTGGTGGACTTGTTAATTGTAAAGGCTTGCAATGACTCTCATTGGTTGATTGGACGGCAAATAGGAGGATTCTCTGTTGAAATTTTAAAGTCAGATTGTTAATTTCTAAAGTCAGATTGTTAATTTCTAAAGTCAGATTGTTAAATGAGACATGATTAGATGGCAGCAAGTATCTTTAAAACTGTGTTTACATTGTTGATGTAGATTGTGGTTGAAAAAAGATTTTTATTTTCAGTGGTTGTACTCTTCTTTCAGTTGATAAATGTTACACTTTTCATAGTTATTATGAAGTAAAATTACATACAACTGGGGGCTTTGCCCTCACGAAAACTGTAGAAACGTAAGATACGGTATGCTGACATATAGGTGCAAATAAAAGTGCAGCCACTAGACAAGGCAGGGTTTTGTACATCTTGTGCAGAATCAGTTTCTATTATTAACATTTTTCAGTGCGTTCCTCAGACATGGATGTATTTACCATACTTAGCTCAGGAGCATTAACATAGTTGAACCAAATATAGGGGATTCTTTTCAATTGATTAAATATTTGAGTATATTGATTACAACATTTGAGAAGCTTTCCTGACAGCTGAAAGTAATAATCCTAGTGAGTATTAAAAAAAAAAAACAAACCAAAACTCCTGTAACATGCTGTAACATACAATCCTAACCATGCATTTGTCATGGTGCTCAGCTCTTGATCACTGTGGGTAGGAAAGCTCAGTTGAGGCACTGATGGTTTCCACTGTTTCTTTTACTTGTACACAAGAATTAGTTGTTACATGCAGGAGTTACATCACTGCTCTATGGTATTTCACTTCTGGAAAAAGAGAAACTGGACTGAGAATTACGTGGAAGGTAGCTACTTAGGAAGCTCATTTGAATGCAGCGAATTTGAGGCTTAATGTGTTAAGCAGCCACGTGGTATTTCTTACCTTGTTTTTTATAGCACATGTTTGCAGTGGTGCATTTTGGATGCTCTTAATCATGGAATTTATATTGGACTGGTAACAAAGTTTTAGATTAAAGAAGAAATCAAATAGTTTTTACTTTGTGACTTGATACAGCTTTTTTTTAACTGAAATTAATGGATAATTAAGACGACTGTAAAACTTCATGAAAATCCTTAATGCATTCTAGAAGAAAAACAGCAAAGCACTCTTACTGAGTGGTGTTCTGCTCAAGAAAATAACAGTAAGCTGGAACGTGAGAGACCAAAATCTGTCCGAAGGGCAGCTGAAGAGTGTAATCTGTTGGGCGATGGTGCTGACACAGTATTTAATCAGCTGGTAAGTTTTTCCTTTTGTTGGGAGATATGCTTAAATCTGCTTTAAAAACTGTTTTCAGAAGATACTACTCCTTTAGAATTTGTCAAAGGATAATAGCATATTTTATAGATGGGTTTTTTTAATTATTATGAGCTACTCTAGCTGAAGTTTCCTTTTCAGTTACAATGGTTTGTACATAACTTTCTTTAAGATTAAGTGGCCAAACTGCCATTGCTTAAAGTATTTGCATATGATACAAATAATGCTTTAACTGGTACCTGAAAGCTGGGTTTCTGATTGTTACTTGGAAAAGTAACTGTTCAGTTGCTTCATGTGTAATTTATGAGAGTAAAGGTAAGTCTTGGAAGACATCCATTTTTCAATACTGCTTTTTCTCTTCAGACTGAAAAAGATGTGAATTGCCTTGAACCGTGGTTAATAAAAGAAATGGATTCTTGTCTTTCTGACATCTGGTTGCATAAAGATATTGATGCCTTTGCTCAGGTGTTCCATCTCATTTTAACTGAAAATGTCAGTGGTAAGTTTATAATCTTATTACATAAGAAAAAAACAAAATTAGTTTAATTTCTGTGGCTGTTTTATCTCCAGTTTCAAACGTTGTTATGTTTGAATTCTGTTGACTGTTGGAAAAGTCAATAGAACTAGCATAATTAATAAATTGTTTAGGGTTTTTTTTTGCACTTGTTTTGAACTATTAACAAATGTTACAGCATGTCTAAAGTAGTGTTAAATTCACATGAACTGAGTGGTGGGATGAAGTGAGAAAACAAATTCTCTTTGGTCTGCATTTTAAAAGTCATATTACTCACATTCATACCACATTTAGATGAAAAAATAAGAATGTGTTTATTGGGTTTGCTGCTTCATTTGTTCATTTATTTGTACTTCTCAGTTGATTACAGGCACAGTGAAACCAGTGTGACTGCACTAATGGTTGCTTCAGGGAGAGGCTTTTTGAGTCAAGTAGAGCAGCTGATCAGTATGGGAGCAAGTATCCACTGCAAGTCATCTAATGGCTGGTAAAAACAAATAAACAAACCAAAAGATAGATTTATTTGTCAATATACTAATGAGAGAGAAATTTCTGTAACATTTAAAGTAATTGCTAACTTAACAGACTGCTGTAAGCAATCGGAGGTTTTGACAGTCTGAACATTTTCTAACTTCTGTTCATCACATTTTATTCTGGAAATTCTAAATTAAATTCTTAATTACAGAGCCTTGGGCTGTGTCTCTTTTGAAGTGAGAAATCTAAGAAAGATTTCTGTGTAACTCTTTCAGGATGGCTGTGGACTGGGCTAAGCACTTTGGACAGACTGAGGTTGTTGACCTGTTGGAATCCTACAGGTAAACTATAACTATTTTGCAGAAACAGTTGAAGGGAAATGTTGAAGGGAAGTTTGCATTTTGTCTTTTAATTACAGCAGTTTTTAGCCTATTATGCCTTTAAATCTGACCTAAATAGCAGGACTTACTTGAGACTTAAGAATGTTACAAAAACATGCTTTTTTTAAAAATACTGTGTTTGTATTCAATGGCACAGTGATTATATTTGTCCAAGTCCTAGGATAAATACAGTATAGACTTCTTTCATATTATTACCATTTATCATTTTGATGTGGGCATTGCTATCATGATTATATGTCTAGGCAGGATGTGAGTATATTAACACATATAAATAGACAGAGATGCTGATTCTGCCATGTACCATTTTAATTTCAGATGGTTATTTTGGAAACAAATAGGTTGTGTTTTTATGTGTACATTTGCTGATACACAGGAGCTATATTAAAGAAACTTTATAGAAGTAACTTTTACATTAGGCCATTCAAGAATTGGTTTTTAATTAACTCACAGTTGTCATAGTTTTGCTACCATTTTGAAGAGACCAATTTCTTTCTAGAACACTTCTTAGTGTAGTTTCTGTTTGTGTAGTACTTGCTTATGGGAGGAAAATCTTTGGGAAATACATTTACTTTGAATATTTTTTATTTAACAGGTAAACAAGGGGTGTCTTTATACTTTTGAGTTCTGATGCTTTGCTTATGGGTGTATTTCAATTAAGTGTAAGAAAATTAATGCTAAGAATTGAAGTTTCATGCTTTGTTGGATTACACTTAAATCAGTGAACGGTATTAGTGTTTTGGAGGTGCTGTTCTGCTACACTTTAAAATTCAAAGGGAGTAATCTTGTTGGTGATGATTTAAGTTTAGTTGGTGGCTGAATGCAAACCCAAAACAAGCAGCCTTGACTCGGGTCTCTGCATTTGTCTATTTTAGTGCTTCAGCAGGATTTGGAAATCTGGATGAAAGTTCCCTGGTCCGAACAAGTGGTAGTGACCTTAGTGCAGAGGACAGAGAACTGTTGACAGCTTATCATCACAGTTTTGATGATGAAAAAGTGGATCTGGACCTCATTATGCACTTACTTTATAACATCTGTCATAATTGTGAGGCTGGTAGGTATACATACACACTCCCAGTAAATTAGTGTGCATTTGGCCTTTGATGAATCCTGCCCTTCTTTTGGAAACACTAAGTAGGTAAAACCTTCCAAGTGCTAATTTTCACAGTACCGATACATATTTTAAGTGAATTTTCTGCTTAACTGCAAACCTGCTTCTTTTTCAGGAGCGATTTTGATATTTCTTCCTGGATATGATGAGATAGTTAGCCTGAGGGACCGTATTCTTTTTGATGACAGGAGATTTGCTGATGACGCTCACAGGTAAAGCCTCTCTTTCCCATGGTTGAGGTTTTCATTGCTTTTTTTAGAAATGCTCTAAATGTGCTCTTTGGCTTCCATTAGATACCAGGTTTTCATGCTTCATTCAAATATGCAGACGTTTGATCAGAAGAAAGTGCTTAAAAGTCCACCACCTGGTGTGCGGAAAATAGTAAGTTTTAGAGGACTTTGTTGGATATTATATTAATATATTTTGTCTTCGCTTTTAACCATAGTTTGGGTTGTTTCTTGTTTTATTTGCAGATTCTTTCTACAAATATTGCAGAAACCAGCATAACTGTCAATGATGTTGTATTTGTTATTGACTCAGGCAAGGTGAAAGAGGTACGACTGGTTAAAATGTTCTGTGAGAAGTAAACTTCCTAGTTTTTTTCTATAATACATAATATGTAAATTTTAGAGTACTGTTTTCTTTTAGTAGGCTGAGAGCAAGTGTGTGTCAAATAACAAAACTCACTGAGAAGTTTTGACATTCATTTGTTTTATTACAAGTACTGTGAATAGCCAGCGGTTAATAAACCCTCTAAAAACTACTGTAGTTTGAAATGTTGACATATCTTTCTTTTTTTTAATTTAGAATTTCTGATTGTGTTGTTAAAACTGTTTAGTTTAGACCACTGTCTTCCTGAGACTTCAGACAGCACTGGGAGTTCCATTTGTCCTACTATCATGTCAAGTCCAAATCTAATCCATAAAGTTTTTAAGTATTTTTTCTGATGTGTTGAATGCCCATTCCCAAACTACTTGTTAAGGAAAAGTGACATAGCATAATGAGGTAGTTTAAGACCTTTGATACTTCATTGAAAATGAAGTTGGATTTCATAGGGGAGATACATGGTTAATCTCTAAAGTTCTCATGGTAATACAATTTTTCTGTAATTTTGAGTCAAATGTAGGAAAATAGGGGTGTAATTTCCAAGTGAAACAAAGACAAAATTGTTAATCAATGTAATAACATATTTTTTCCTGATTCGTTATAATTCAGAACACAGTCCATATCTTTTATTGGCTCACAATTACCTATTGACTAGAAAAAGTTCCATTTAGGAAACTGTGTAGCACAAAGATAATGCAAAACAGGTACTGTAAATTCAATTGAAAGGAAGTACTTCAAAGCATACCATTGTTCCAGAAGCTGCTGGTGTTTGGTCAAATTGTTTTTTCTGGTTTTTAGAGAACTTCTGCTAATAGTTCATTAATAACTTATTTGATATACTATGTTTAATCTTGGTTTTATGTTCCTTGTGTTGCTTTTGTAGAAGTCTTACGATGCACTTAGTTGTGTTACAATGCTAAAAATGGTGTGGATTTCAAAAGCCAGTGCTATCCAGAGAAAAGGCAGGTAATAAATGCTTCATACTGATTTTTATTTTGCAGATGTCTGCCATCCTGTATGTTAAGAGTAAAGTACAAACCTATAGCAGCCACACAGGGTAATGTTTCTAGCCTAGTCCAGTATCATGTTGGGCAGTGGCTAATACTTCTTTCCTGCAGTCAGCATATGTTTTCTTGAAATAATTTCCCAACACATAGAGAAGTGACACTCAGGAATATCCCAGAACTTAAATTAGGTCTAGGTAGTTGTTCCCCTGTGAACTTCTTTCTGCCATGTAACACCTGCAGCCACAGTAACTTGTCTCTGGGCAAAGGATTGCCCACTGCTAGTTTTTAATTGATACCCTGGCATCCCTTTAAAAGTGACATAGAGCAGAGATTCCTTATTGACCATCTCCAAAGTACTCATGACCTAACAGGCCATGATCATACTCTTAGCAGAACAGTGGATAAGGGCTGAGAAGTTATGTATGTAGACAGCAACAAATGCCTGTTTGGAGACATGATACTAGCTTCCAGGTTTTTGAGCATGAATTGTGAGAATTTACCATCTCTGTTCCTTCATTCACATGTTGTATGGTCTTCATCCTACCATTTACATCTAGAGTAACTTCTGGCTGGGGAATGTGAAGAGGAAGAAATAAAGTTTGCAACTTACATACTTTATGTCACAGGATGGCTGAGATTTGGATTGATCTCAAGTTAGGAAAAAACTGATACCACTTTACTTAGATAGGCCTTACTTATTTTTGTCCAGATTTTTCAGTGTAGGGTTAAAATTATAATTATTAGAAATAATTTTATTTCTAATAAAATTATATCATTTTCCATGCTGTCAGAAATAATTACTGTACTGGAAAACTCTTTAAATTCATGTGTGGGACTTCCTCTTAACAACAACATTGCCATTCTCTTAAACCTTCTTCAGTATTTGCATTCTAAGTTTGTGTGGGTTGTTCTTTGTTTGGTTGGGTTTTTTTTAAAAAGAAATTCTAATTTTCACAGCTTCCCCTATTTTATTTTGCAGGGCTGGGCGCTGTCAGCCTGGAGTCTGTTTTCGTCTCTTCAGCAGGCTCCGATTTGAGAATATGTTGGAATTTCAGACTCCAGAACTTCTAAGAATGCCTCTTCAGGTACGTGTTCACTCAGAAGTTATAACTTGTAAAAAATGAATTATCATCACACCATACTAACAGCTCCAA
Source organism: Lichenostomus cassidix (assembly GCF_008360975.1). NCBI lineage: Eukaryota > Metazoa > Chordata > Aves > Passeriformes > Meliphagidae > Lichenostomus > Lichenostomus cassidix. The sequence continues at coordinate 22,680,024 of NC_139511.1, read as the reverse complement.
AAAGAGGTTGATGTATTTTTTTTCTCCTAAACCTTAAAAATATTTATTTTCTTTTTAACTTGCAGGAGCTTTGTTTACACACGAAACTTCTGGCTCCAATTAATTGTCCAATTGTTGACTTTCTTATGAAAGCTCCTGATCCTCCACCAGCTTTAATTGTGAAAAATGCTCTGCAAATGCTCAAGGTCAGCAGAGGAGTACATTTACATGGGAATTCTGTTTAATTGGTATTTGTGGTGTGGTAACATATCTTACTGAGTTTTAATTGTACTGAAGGTCATGTTCAGTTACTTAAGGATGATTTGTATTTTTGTTTGTTTTTATTTTGTGTGTGTGTGTGTATGCATTTTTCAATGTTAAGGGACGAGGCTACTGTAAAATCGCTTCTTGAACTGTCAGTAGTTTGACTTGTTTCTTTAGTCTTTGGGAGCAATTCTAGGTAATGTGCAGCATTCATATCTTTTCTGCTTTCATTGTAAATTAGTTTTGTCCTCTTTCTTCTTCTTCCCCTTGTCCCTACCTCCCTCCTTTTTTTCTTTTTTCAAACAGACTATAGATGCCATGGACCCTTGGGAAGATCTCACTGAACTTGGTTATCATCTCACTGAATTGCCAGTGGAGCCACACCTTGGTAAAATGGTGTTGTGCGCTGTTGTTTTGAAGTGCCTGGATCCTGTTCTTACCATTGCTTGTGCTCTTGCCTACCGAGACCCCTTTGTGCTCCCCACGCTGGCCTCTCAAAAGCGTGCAGCCATGCTGTGTAGGAAGCGTTTTACTGCGGGAACATTCAGCGACCACATGGTGCTGCTCAGGGCTTTTCAGGTATCCTGTCAGAACGAGCTATTCACAGCAGATCACACACCAGAGTAAATGATATACCAGTCAAGTTGGATGTAGAATGGTAGACTATGCCTTTCCTGTATATTGGACTCACAAATTTCTGAGGGAACACATTTTGGCTGATCTTTTCAAAATTTTGAAAGTTCCAGCAAGATGCTGCTTTATGTCCTGCTGCGTGGGTAACTTGAAATAGCGATCTTGACATAATGATCTCTGTAATAACATAATGAACTTTAAATAACATAATTACTGTATGTCTAGGTTAGGGAGCAGGGAAACAAAAAACAATCAGGTTATTAAATTAAACAAAAAAATTAGGTTTGGTGCTTTTACTCTGGTTAATTTTGTTGATCTAAATGTAATTCTTGAAAATACTCATTTTTTAATTTTAGATATTTAAATTAATAGGCAAATGTTATAAAATTATTCTTTACAGGCATGGCAGAAGGCACGCAGTGATGGCTGGGAGAGAGCCTTCTGTGAAAAGAACTTCCTGTCTCAAGCCACAATGGAAATCATTGTAGGAATGAGAACACAGTTGCTTAGCCAGCTTAGAGCCTCAGGTAAATAGGCTGGAAAAAGTTCTAACATAATTTTGAAGTTAGGATTGTAACAAGAATAGTGTTCACTTGTCATTGTCTTCCTTAAGTTGAAAAAGACTAATACATATTCATTCTGGGCATGGTGGAGATGCTGGGGTGAGAAAATGCAGCTGGGGAACAGCTGGTATAACTGAAAGCACTCTGATTGTTCAACATCCTGCTGTCCTGCAGTGAGAGACATGTTTCCCTGGATTTTTGTGTTCTAGTAAGTTTTTCCTGAGGAAGTTGTTAAAGTTGAGTTCAGACCTTAGGTTCTGAGGCAGAGTCAGTTAATTTCAGCTCAAGCAGGATGTCTGTGAGAGTGTCCTGAATAAAGAAATCTCTGGGCCTTTATACCCTTACTGTCAGTGTGCCTGATCTTCACATGATCTGCATGTGCCTTGCATGCTTCTCTTGATCCAATGGCAGTTTATGGCCTGGGGTCTTCTACCACCTCATTGGATTCTTTCTCCATGTGCAATATGGGCAGCCCATTACCTGCTCTTATATTCCAGCTTGAGCCAGCCTTGGGGGCCTTCAAAGTCTCATCCTTTATCCAAAGGTATCCTGTCTTTCTCTGTTCTTCCCCTGTTCATTTAAAGTTCACCTACACTTGGTTTTGAGCAGGGCCCACTCAGCTAAGCTGTAAACACATTACAATTAAACTACGTGATTTCTAGTGTGCTGTTAAGTAAAGAAGTATTGCAGAAAGTAATTCTATTCTATGTTAGTATGAAATCCCTTACCAGGAAGGATTTCAGTGCAAGGGTTTCTTCTTGGTGGTGTTAATGTTGACAGTTGTTAAAAATGCAACCAATTTGTATTTTATTTCACTTTTTTTTTCCAAATTCCTTTTGAGAAGCAAAAAAATAGATCTTAAATACAAAATAAATACAAATAGATCTTAAATCAAAAATAAAGTTTTGACCTCTCTCTTTCTTCAGGTTTTGTTAGAGCCAGAGGAGGAGCTGATATTAGAGATGCTAATTCTAACTCTGAAAACTGGGCTGTAGTTAAAGCTGCCTTAGTGGCTGGGATGTATCCCAATCTTGTGCATGTAGACAGAGAGAGGCTGGTTTTAACTGGACCAAAGGAGAAGAAAGTGCGATTTCATCCTACCTCTGTTCTTAGTCAACCTCAGTATAAAAAGGTAAAGCCACTTTGAACATTGTAGAATTTTTTTTTTCTGGCAGGCGATAGAATGAAAAATTGGAGTTCATTTGTTTTTCTGTTATTTCAGTTAGTCCTACTAAGTGGAACAAGGCAAAGTGGTAAAAAGAAAAAGCTAGTTATAGAAGTATTTTGAAGATGTTACAGTCTCTGCTCATTGTAGAAGGAAAAAGTTTCGCTCTGAAACTGATATTTCTTTAGATCCTCTTAAAGCAAAATGTTTTGTCCTAAGTTGGTCGGGTAACTTGTGAATGTAGTTGAATTTTGCTGTGCTTTTTTCATGTATAGGTAAATATTTATGTATTCATTTCTACATACCTAAAGTAAGAATTAAGTTAAAATTTATTTTCATTACACATAGAGGATGAAATAGCCCAGTGTTACTTGCTCCTGCACAGATTCCCCCAGTGAATGGCCAAACTGCAGCTGTTCAGGCACTCCCTACAGACTGGCTCATATATGACGAAATGACGAGAGCTCACAGGATAGCAAACATCAGGTGCTGTTCTGTTGTAACACCCATCACGGTGGCACTCTTCTGCGGACCAGCTAGGTTACCAAGTAATGCTTTAGAGGCATCTTCGTCCTGTCAAGGTATACTGGAGTCTGGATTTGGAATGTGTCCATTGGTATATACTAGTATGTGATTTGGAAGGCTTATTTTTCAAGTATACTTTCTACATATTTTGGCTAATTCTTAAAATGACAGAGCTGTAAATAGTTCCTGTAGCTGTTCAATAATAGTTTATAGGCTCTGTCACAAATATCTGAGTTTTGTGAATCCTTGTAAGTTCATATCTATAAGTTACACTTTTACAGTTCCGGAGTCTCATAAATTTCAATGCAGTTTTTAAAGAAATAAAAAACACAACCACAATGTTTAACAGCAGTACTAACACTGAGAAGTGTAGTATGTATGTTTTCTCTACAGCCTAGTTTATTTGATACTTTGAACCAGATTATTCAAACTGAATAATGTAGTTACAATTAATATGGCAAATAATCATGTAGCTTCCAGTTGATACGCATTTTAAAGATTATTTTCTACTGATAATTTTAATGACAATTAACCATAGTACTATCTAGAAGTAGTAGAGGATTCTGTGTTGTCAGTTTTGTACAAATATTAGTTTGAAGTAAGAGTCCAAGCTATTTTGAAGCTTTCCTGTTTTGCTCTTAAACTGTTCTCCTTAAAAGTGTTAATGCTGATTGAATTGCACTTTGAAAAAAAAAAGAATCCTAAATAGCTGGGTGCATATATAATTATATTTTTTCTTTATGGGGATTTTAATACACTGTTATACAGGGATATAAAGCACAGAACAATGTGTAGTTTTCCAAACAGATCTAGGCATAAGTTTGATACTGGCTTGTTATTGATGAAGGTACATGGAAGAGTCAGATCACATCAGTACAGGTGTTTACATAGTAGGTCCCTTAAGAGGTCTGGGAACTTGTTCTCCTAAATGAAGCAAAGACTTTCACTGGGGTGTATATGCAGAAATTAAAAAGCATGTTTACAAATGTTTACATTTTAAATGAAAATTTAGAAGAAAAATTGTTCTATTGGTGGTAATACAGTAACATTCAAGTTTTTGTATGTAAGTGTAAATAATACAGAAATGTTAATGCATCTTTTGTACTTGATTCAGGAGATGGAATATCTAATGGTAGCAGTGACAGTGAGATGGAGGACAGAACAACTTCTGATTTATTTCTTCTGAAGCTAGATGAATGGCTGCACCTCAGACTGGACTGGGAAGTAAGTAATCTATCAATTCCATGCTTGTTTCATGTAGAAGAATATTTATGTCAGATCATCCCGAAAAGATTTCTAGAAGAGTTGGATAACCAAAAATTTGCTGAAAGAATGGCTGTCATGGTTCCTTCACATCTCTCAAATTTACAGGAGAATGTACTCTGTGAGTTAACCTTTATTTCATGGGTTCAGTAAGAAAAATGAAAACCAGACAAACAGGCTCAATCTCCTTTTGCCCAGGTTAGTCAATTGCATGAATTCACATATTCAGCATCTAGGTTGTAGGGCTTCCTATGGGTTGTAACAACACCTTGTACAAATCTTACACCTGTGAGCAAAAAAGAAGAAAGAATTAGTTACCTAGCCAGCTGTGAGAGTGCTCATCCTTCTTCCTTTGTCACGGTGCAGCTGTCCCACATATCACACTGGGAAGCAGGAAAGCCTCAGCAGTCAGCTGCTGTTGGATCTGCTTCAGAAGCACTTTGGTAAGCTGATGTATTACAATTTTCGGCTTGGCAGTTTGATCCATTTCCATAAGTTAGCAGATTCTAAAGAAACTGCCAGACAAAAGAAAATGGCTGCAGGGAACAGCAAGCTGCAGATGGTAGTGGCTGCATAATGGCCCTTCTGCTCTTTGTGGCCCCCGGTATTGCCTGTGTGCTGCTCCCAGTGCACAAGGCCTTAGCTTGAGTTGGGTTAGCCAAAATTTGAGCAGAAGTTGAGAGAACAGTCACACTGGCATATTGTCTATTACCTTCTCTGAGAGTCTGACTAGAGTTGGTTGACTAAAATGGAGCACCCGAAACTAGAACTAGTGAAAGAATATTGCTGTCAGATTTTAGAAAAAGAAGAAAAAAGCCCCAGCCTTTGAAGATACAAGTGATCAGGTTATTGAGAAGCTGTGTTAGAAGGTAGAGTAACAAGAGCTCTTTTCATCAAATATGACTAAAGAGCCCATAAAAACAGACTAAATTGGCAGGAAGAGCATTAGACATGAAAAGACTGTTTTTAAATTAAAAAAAAAAAACAGTGAAAATGGAAAAATCCTGTGTGTTCACAACAGAATTTCAAGCTTTGTGCAGAGCTGCATGAAATGTTTTAGAAATTACCTTGCACCTGAGGAAAGAAAAAATAACAGCTTAATTTAATCTTGAGGTTTTCTCCCTCTCCCTGAGACCTTAGTCTTGCCTTTCAGTTTGCCAGAATGACAGCTGCTCCCTCATAGGAAAGACATTGGGTACCCTTTCCCTAAGTGATCTAATTTTTATTAGTCTTTAACGGAACTGAAATTCATTACAGGCTGCTGGTTTGCTGTTGCAACTTAGACAGAAGTGGCATAGCTTATTTCTGCGTCGTATGCGAGCTCCTTCTAAATCGTGGTCTCAAGTTGATGAAGCAACTGTAAGAGCAGTTGTGGCTGTTTTAACTGCTGAAGAACAGTCTGCAGGTTTGCAGCAGCCTTCAGGAATTGGTCAGAGGCCAAGACCTGTGGCTTCTGAAGATCTTAATTTAGCATCTACGTGGAGATCAACCAACACCAGAACAAGCACAGCAGAAACTGAGTTCTCTGGCTCCTCTAATGCTGAAAAGTAAGCTGTTGAGATTTTCCAGAGACTGCAGGTTGTAATTTATTTACCTATAAAAGCATCACTTAAATTTCTGCTAGTATTAAGAAGAAAGAAACAGTATAAATACAGCTGAAAGTTTTGATACTCTTCTATGCTGTGTCATAGTTGTGATTCCATTGAGAAGTGTTTCCTGTGTATGCCAGCTGTTTGGTAAGTCAGTCAGAAATACTGTTCATGAGCTGTGCTCCTTGGGAAGTAGCAGAAGAGATTTAACCATAACATTCAGAATGAATGCATTTGTTTTCTATTTAGTGTTTAATGTATTTTGGAATTACTGTAATATATGTGGCCATCCAATAGGCTATGTAGATATAAATTATTCTGTGACCTCTTGAAAAACCTGTGGTCTGTCATGTATCTACCTTCACTTTTTAGAGTTCTGATGAAGTCTACATGTCCCACGCTTCACCAGCCAAAGAAGTACAAACGAAAAAACATTTTGCACTCCAAACAAACTTCAGATGACAGGTCAGATCAATCATCAGTGAAGTCTGCAGACACCAGTAGCTCCTGCGCTAGTTCATCTTCTCCAATGTCTGGAAAGGTAGAGTTCTCATAAACATATTGCCCTGCTCTTCAAAATAAATAGAATCTCTTACTGATATTTTTCAGCAACTATCAGGTATTGTATTGCTAAATTAAGAACCTAGCTTAGATTTTCATTAACAGCCACATGATATTTCTTTCTGAATTGAAAATAAAGAATAAATATCCTTGTTATCCTAGCTCAACACAGTAAAAATACTATTTTGGAGCAGGTTTTTTTGTCTTGTTTTGGTTTTTTTGGGGGGTTTTTGGGTTTTTTTTTTTTGAAACTTGGTATAATACACGGTGACAGTGTATACAGTACTTGCATTTCTGAACTCTGGATTCTGTCTTCCTCTGTTTCTGTAATAGCATACATGAGTATTGATTCTCTTAAGGTTGTATTATCTGCGTCATTATGACTGCTTGGCAGTTTTTTTGATGATTATTTTAATAAAGCATACATTTTTAGTGAGGTTATATTTATAATTCTCCCTATATTTTTTAAATTCAGCCAGTGTTACAGGGAGAAAATTCGTTTCCCAAAAATGGAGATTCAAGTAATGTGCTTCAGGCTACAATCTAGGGTGATTAATTTTGTGTCATCTGAAGGTGTCTCAGACTTCAAAGAATTGTAATTCATCACTAGACTATTTAAGCCTGTTCTGCTATAATTGTTTGCTGCTCCTCATGAATGAATTATAACTTTGAAAAGTGCTTTAAAATGTAAAATAGATGTAAAGTATGCTTTAAAATCAATTTAGACAGGAACAGCTGATGGTATGTTTCTTGTATAATCTTGGAGAGGCAGGAAGAGCTCAGTGAAGGGAAGTCTGTCTTCACATGTTTAAAACTTCGGAACAAAAGTGTGGTTTATTTTATTGTATTTCTTAATTTGATTTTTTCAGAGTTCCAAATCGTCTTCACCAAGACAAAATATGCCAGTTCGGTACTTTATAATGAAAAGTAGCAATTTACAGAACATTGATATTTCTCAGCAGAAGGGTATATGGTCCACTACGCCAAGTAACGAACGAAAACTGAATGGAGCCTTTTGGGAGAGCAACATGGTTTACTTAATATTTTCTGTTCAAGGTTCTGGACACTTCCAGGTGAGTCCTTAGCTGATACCACATGTTGGTGGTGGTTGATGGTTTAGGAGAGTACAGCAAATGTGTATGTATAGTATGGAGGGTTTTGCTTATGACTTCTGACCTTCTAATAAGTATTGTGCCAATGTCTCTGGTTGCTGAGGAGGGAGTACCTTATTCTTCTCTGAAACTGTCCCTTTTAATGAACTCAGTTAGTCCCTCAAAGCATAAAACTAAATTGCCTCCAGACATAATGAGTCAAAATAATGTTTCTACCATACATAAATGCTTTAAAACAGCAACTATGGAACAAGCAAAAAAATCCATACAAAGCAGGAGATTGTTGCCTGTTTCTCTGCAGACTAAAGTAAATGTTGTAAGTGAAAAAATACAATCAAGTCACAGCTTTCTAAATCCAGGAAACTCATAGATGTCTTTAATAGAAATGTTGATAAAAACTGTTTTGCTGGAACTGTAGTTTCTCAGAGTTAGGAAACTGGAAATTTACAGCCAGGATTCTTCCAGAACTGTTTTGACTTCACATTTAGTGAAGTATTTGTCAACAATTTGCTGACAAATTGGTGGCCAGTTTAAAGTTGAAGACTTGACCTGCTAGTGCAATGTTGCAGGCTAGCTGTGTTGTAGAGCCTGCTAAACTCAATTGTTCCAAGTAAAGAAAATTTGATTTACCTCTTTATATATTATAACCTATTCATAAAAATCAGCTGAACTTTAAATTTAATGATCCAGTCCAAATACAGAGGTCTTGGTGGTGGTACCACTGAAGGATTGTGGTGAAATGTTATGTGTTTGTACAATCATTTGTCAAATGCAGATGCCATATTGGAAAGTAATCTTCATCATGCCAGTTGAATCTGAAAATGGGCTGTTCTGGCAGTGCTCTTAGACAATTAAGGTGGGAGGGGAAAACATACTGAAGTCAGGATTTAGGTGGATTACGTTGCCGTGCTGTTCTAGTTTTGACTATGGCACTGGGCCTTCATGGGAATGTGAGATTAACATTGCTAATAATATTCTCTTGTCTCAGGTGTCTCTTTTCTTTCCACCTTTATTTTCCCTCTATTCTTTTTATTAATTTTCACTGATTTTCATTTAAGGCTTGAGCTGTCTAGGACTGCATGACTTACAGCAGCAGTGTGTGCTTTTAACTTTAGGCAGTGCACTGCAATCTCTTGGACTCCTAAGTTAAAACTGGAGTAAATTTGCCTAAACAGTTGGTACATTGGGAGTGGTCTGGGTTTATTTTTGGTTTGTTTGGTGTATGTGTGTGTATGTTTAAAGGGTATTCTTGAATAAGTTAGGTGCAAACTTGGATTTGTGGTTTCGTTCATTTTCTTTCTGAATACTTGGCTTGTTGGAATTTCTTTCAGCCTCACTGAAGAAAGAACTTTAAGCGAAGAAGCTAAACCTTCTTTCTTTGGAGAACAGCTACACACTTTTCATTGTATATGAAAGTTCACTAAGAGAGAGGGAACAAGGGAAAGAAGGAATGGGTTTTTGCAAGAATTTTGTACAAGTAGCCAGGAATAGCTAATGGACATGGAACATTCATCTTGATACCTTGCACTTCAAATGTTTTTACAACAGTTTTTCAATCTCTGTTACAAATCTTAAAAAAACCCTTGAGTGGTAATTGTGATAGATGAATTGAAAGACATCCTTTGCGGTCAAATTCTAGAGGTTATATTTGAAGTGGAAAAAGTAAATGATACTTCTAACTTTGTAGGTGTAAATATTTTTATAAGATCCAGCTTCATGTGTGTTTGAATTGCTTTGAAACTAATATGAAAGTTTCATATGAAGTCCACTCCTTTATTTAATTCCAGCATAAACAGATATGCTCTCATTATGTTTGTTCTTTCATATTTTGATTTTACTTTCAGGGTTTTGCTAGAATGGGCTCAGCAATAGGATGTGAGAAAAGTCAGGACTGGGGATCTGCTGGATTTGGAGGTGTATTTAAGGTGGAGTGGATCCAAAAAGAAAGCATTCCTTTTCAGTTTGCACACCATTTGCTCAACCCTTGGAATGAAAATAAGAAAGTGCAAATAAGCAGAGATGGCCAGGTAGTTATTCTCTTCTAGATTCTTCTTTACTTGGTAGAACTGTGTTTTGTTTATTAGCTTGTTCAGTCTTGAACCCATATATGAACTGTGCTCATATATGTGTTAATCTGAATCACAGTTCTTTGGTGCACGCTGTACCTTCCACTAATGCAGAATTACTGTTTAAGTAGTGGATTTGTTAAAATCAAACCAGTTTCTTGCTTGATGTTTGTTTAAAAAAAAATTCAAAGCTGGATTTTTCCAAAATAAACATGGTTGTGTTGCTTTTTTTTTTTAATTTCTGGAGCTTTGTTTTCTGTTTGCTTCATATGTGTTCCCTAGCATCAGATAGTCTGTCATACCCAAATAACTGTTCATAATTAGAGGTTTGCATTTTCCATAAAGCCTGAAGAGAATCTTGATATTTGACGCAGAATAAAGCCTAGTACTGTTCTCCAATTTGTTGTAGCTAAATGCAGCTACAGAAAGCCAGAAAAGAATTGGTACAAAAATTCTCTGTGGCACTTTCTGCATTCTCCTCAGTCCTCTCCCAAAACATCTTGATACAAGATTCTTGAGCTAAACTTTTTGTATGGTCTTCTCATTGTTTCCCCAAAACCTCTCCAATTGTAAGAATGAGGCAAGGAGCATACTCAAAGAACAAGGAAAGGAACGTAGCACACGTTGAAGTTGACAGTTCTTCTTTTTTAAGTGGCTCTCAAGACCTAAAGAATCTCAAAAATATCAAAAATAAATTTTTTATATTAATGACTGTGATTCTTCCAAGAGCCACTTAATTGTCTGTGACCTGCCTTTCCACATTCTCCACCACACAACAGAATTCAATGTAAAAGATGTGGAGAACAATGATCTTAAGTTAATAAGGACGTGACCTGTAAAAGCCATGAATTATATGGTGCTTCTGTTCTTGTGGTGGTGTGTTCATTGGGAATTTTTTAATCTCCTGTTGTGCCTTTGTAGTAGGAATACTTACAGTAGGGATATGTCACAACAGCAAAAGGAACGAACTCTTTCAGAAAGACTGAAAGCATTCACCAGCAACCTCTTCTAATGATTTTGTAATTAATAGTTTCTATTTGTAGAGTACCAGCAGTGCTACTAACTTTTCTAATTTAACTTTTCTAATTTCCTGATCATTTCTAGGAGCTGGAACCGCAAGTTGGAGCACAGTTGCTGCAGCTTTGGGACCGTATTCCTTTGGAAAGAGAAAAATCAACTGATTAAGCATGTCAGTTAATGTGATAGAGGTAGTAATTATTTAATGTACTGCTTTCTGTTTTTATGATAGAGGGAAAGGTATCAACATACACTGTATCATTACAGTACTGTCATTTGTAGCTTGTGGAAGAGCAAGTACACCAAGGACTAAATATTCTCTTCCTTTTTATTTTTTCTAGCTGCCTTTGTGGAAACATCAGCTCTAACTGCTAGAACCAGCAGCATGCCTACAATACAAAGATGAAGAAGAAACTAATTCCTGTAGCTGTTAGTCATAATGTGCAGCTAGCAGTGTGAAAAAAAGAGAGAATTATGTTTGTTTCAGTTTTTTCTTGTTGTAACAAATGTCAATAAGGTTATCCACCAACACTTTTTTGGCTGGAATATTTTTTCTGCTGTAGTGTGCAGATACTTAAAAGTGTGGTGAAGTTCAAACCTAAGTTTAAAGCAGTGCACCACATGTAAGTTGTTTGTGGTTTAAAACAGCACAGCAGACAGTTTACATTTAAAGCGTTCTCAATCCAGTAAATGTATGAAAAAAACCAGTTTCCTGTTAATTTAATCATTCTTGCAGTTTGCGTAAAATAAATAAATTGAGTATAGATGTCTCCAGATATGTTGGGAGATTCCAAAAGTGTTTGTTGCACTTATGTATGTGCAGTTCAAGAGAGAAGGATATATTCATAGAAACAATTAGACAGCTGGAGAATGCTGATTTTTGGAATTTAATTTAAGTACAGAAGGGAAAGGAGCATGAGATTTTTGAGTGTGGAATGGTCCAGTGGTATTTCCAATTCCTTTTTTTTTTTTGTCTTTAAAAATACTCACAGTTTGACAAACTGAAACAGTCTTTCAGAGGCCTGTGGCCAAATGGTACTCTAATAGTTCACTAACTTGAGCATTGATATAAGATTTTTACTTCTTTTATAAAAAATAAAAAATAATTACCAGTGCAACTTCCTTCATCGTTCAATGTCGTCTTCATGTTTTCTTTCTATACTTCATCTTTCAAGTTCTTTTCTTTCTTCTGTACTACTGTTGTTTTGGTTTATTGGGCTTTTCCTTAGTCATTGGCATACTGTAATGTAAGGCTGTTAAAAATCTAGTTTGCTCACTGACAGCATTGTGTGCTCAGACTTAGGTTAAACTCAAAGCTTTTCCTGCTTCTGAGCTTCTGCTTAGTGTCTCATGTCTTCTCAGAATGTTCTCACAGTTCAGACTATCCCATGTATTCATTAACTCTGGCACAGCATCATTAGAAACCTCAGTTAGAGCTAAAACAGGCTACTGCAGAACCTTGTGCTGTCAATAAAATGCTGCCAAGGATATGAATGGCTGTAAAAGAGAAGGAGATGAAAAACGTATGTAAAGATTTAAAAGAAAAGAAATCTTTAGGCATTAAAAAAACCAAACCATTTAAAAAATTGTATTCATGTTTTCATTTTACATGTAGAACTGAAGACTCATTGGCACCAAGCAGTGTGGTTTAAAATCCATCTTTGTCTCTTTTTTTCCTTGGGAGATACTTATTACTAGTTTAACACTGTATTTAATTTATATAAAAATAGTCAAAATAACCTACAGGAGCCCTGTACTTGGACAACAGTCAAATATTTGGCATGTTGCTACTTCTCTCTGCCAATTAAGATGCAATCGTTTAGTAGAGAGGCCTCCCCAAGAAAAGCTGTACGCAGCCAGTTCTGCTCGAATCCACGTTCTGGTTGAGACAGCAGACTGATGGGAAGTCAAAGTTAGTTTTTAGCTGCGCTGCAACCATTCTCTCTCAAAATCAGTTGTAGGAAGACTGGCTCTCTCAGTGGCAATGTGTTCTGTCAGTATTTTATAGAATCATAGAGTTGTTTAGGTTGGAAAAGACTTTGAAGTTCATTCAGTCCAGCTCTTAGTGTAACATTGTCAAGTATGGCAAAATAGCCACTTTCTCTTAATCATTAAATGATTAAAAATCATTAAATGAGAGTTAGTTGTTGAGGATGCTGGAAGTGAAAAATGGGGAGTATCTAACGTAAATTAAAAATGAACAAAAGAACCACCAGATCAAGAACAGAAAACACATTTACTTAGTAGAAAATGCCAACATAGCAGGCTAAAAACCAAGAAAATAATTGGATGTGTACTAAATGTCTGTAGGAAAATAAAAAATTAGCCTAGTTAGGTACCAGACCTGCTATTCCGGTCACAAATTTTCAATAAATACTAAATATATAAAATTTTAATTGGTTTTTAGCATGAGTAAGATTGGGGAAGTTATTTGTGATTAATTTATTGAAAAAAAAAAACAAAACAGGAAATCAAACCCATTTTCTGACACTGGAAATATTTCTGAGCTTTGTGGACAAATGGAGACATTCTTTCTCTGCTGCTGTAGTTTTGCTAGGACTCTTTGGAAATTCATTATTTTGTTTCACACTTGAACTATATTTAATGTAAGCCATAGAGGACACATGATGATTATGCATTTTGTGGAATTATTGGAAGTTTTGTTTTTCAGCTGTAGAATGTTCCCATCAATTTTGAAAGCTCAGAAAGGTTCATCCTTTCTCAGTTGCCAGACTTTTGGTGTGGATGTGTTCACAAAGCAGACAGTTTCTAGTATTCAGTCTTTTCTCTGTAGTTGAAGAAAATTATTAGATGAAGGGAAATGACAACTGAACATCTGCTTTGGGGACTCTTAATTTGCACTCTTACCCCATTGCTTCTGAAGACTCATAAGCCTTCACCTCCATCATTTGTTTTACCACTTCCTTGGTAGCGCAATCACTTTTGGCCTTTGATGAGTATTTGATATGGCACCAACTGTCACCCTGTTGTTTCTGAGGACAGAAACAGTTTGGCTATCCAAAGATTTCCTCTATTTAAAAGGGAAGTTGAATAATGATCAGTGTAGTTGGTGGAAAGCAGAAAGTGACATCTGCAGAACAGTAATTAAGAAAAGCCATGCTAGGTATTGGGTTAAAGGGGAGCTGTTTCTGACCAGCATGTCAGAAGCCTTCTTGTTCCCTGAATTGGGATCGGAGAGAAACGGCAGCATATTATATAGAGAAAGTATTTTGGCATTTATTTTGAAAATGGCTGAGGTGTTATTTTATGAAGGTTACTGTGATTTGTCTCCATCTCTTCCTTATCTTGGATGACTTGTGATTTTTATCTGGATCTAACAGCAGGAATATGGTAAAGAGGATCTTCCTTGCCCCTGAAATGGTGACCTAGTATGGTAACTCTTTTCCCTATGATTTCGCTGCATCAGCCGCACTATTGAAACTGGAGGAAGAAATTGGTATACTTTTTACAAACATGTACTTTATACACTTTAAACCAGGAGACTGATCATGTAGTATGGTTGTGAAAAACGAAGGTGGTAGTCATGTCCTCTCTGACTGCAACCCTTCCTCTCCACGTGATCAAAGTGGTCATTGCTGTTCACTGACATGGCATTTGGAGGAATCCTGGTTAGAAGGACCCTAAGAAGTAAACTTGTTTCTTTGTAAGAGCAGAAGCTGGAATGCATCTTCTCTCTAGGTCTGAAACTGATTGAAGGGAGGGAGAAAATTTGTACTAAGTGTTCAGCTTCTGAGTGCTCCCATTGTACAAGGTACTCTTACTTGGCATAAACTGGATTTTGTGGACTTGGTGCCTTTCTCTATCCTTCAGCTTTTTTTTTTTTTTTTTTTAAATTGTCTTTGTGCTGTGAACTAAGCTATATGAAGCACTGTGTAATGAAACAGTAGATAAAAGCTTTTGCACTGATCTTGCCTCAAGTGGCTCTCCAGCAAATTGTTCTGCAGAGGCCTGGAACATTCCCAGTGCCCTGCAGGGCACTGGGTGTCTTGGTTTGAAAGACACATGTCTGTCAAGGAAGGTGAGAACCTCCCTTAGAATAGAGAATATGACCCCCGTTCCATCCAAATTATTATGGCTTTAAAATCAAGGGAATTTCAGGCAAAAAATATGGGGAAAGGAATAACAGTTCTTTGCTAATATTTATAACGAGGTGATAATACAGAAACAATGGTTTATACTGACAAAGTCAGAATACAGCCTGCCACCCTGTTGGTCAGGGTGGTGGTAGCAGTAGTTGGAGTGTGGATGTGGTCTTGTTGAAGTGGTGATCCTGAAGAAAAGTCTGGTCCGTCTCTGGAGGTCCAGTGAAAATAGTGTAGTAGGGTTCCAGAACCTCAGCTTATATGCAGGTAGGAATGGTCAGTTCTTCCCTTCTGGGTAGGGCATCTCACAATGGAATGATGTAATTCTGAGTCATTCCTGGAGACCTTGATGGCCCATGAGAGCAGATAGCCCCTCTGATGCTGTTATCAGAGCTGAGCCATGCTGAAGATAAAGAACACTGCCCCACCTGTTTTTAACAGCTTATAAAGATGGTAATAAAATACCTACTTTTTGATTACATCTTACATGTAACCTAAGACACTGGGATGTGTCTATTTACTGTTTAAGGGAACCATAGAAGTTTCGGTTTGGTTCACATCTACTGATGGAGAGAAAGTGCTGAGTAACAGAGGTAGAACAAGATAGTATCTCTGAATTTTGAAGATCATAAGGACCTCCTTGCTTTAATTTCAGGTGAGGATAAGTACAGCATGGAGCTAAGATTTGGATCCGGGCTGGAGAGATGCTGAGTTCCTGCTTGGTGTGTTCATTAAAATAGATGTCTCTGTCTTCACTTACCTGTAGTCTGGGAATCCTGCTACAACTGGGCTTTTACACTCTGCAGGGGAATCCTGTTTGGATTGCAGGTAATTAGTACCAAATACAGAATGGGTGAATCTGGCTGATGCCTTGCTTCTGGAGGTGCTAAACTTACAGGAGAAAATCAGCTGTCTAACCTTGGGTGGTGATCCGAGGTCTAAATAAATATAATGTGAAATGTGGCCTATTGTAACAGGAAAAACAAATAGAGCTTCCTAGAAAAGTGGTGAAAGCTTAGAAAAAATCTAGAATTCCATAGGATTGTATCAGGTCTAAAGAAGGTGCATATGCCAGATCCAATTAGGGAATAATGTCTTGGAGCTAGTCCAAATAATTAGGTCCTGGTTGATTTGAGTGCTGCTTTGTGTGATACAGCTCCTGTACATGACATAGGTCTCCTGGGATGTGCAGTGACCTATCTGGGTGCTGATCTTCAGTGTGTGACAAGGCTCTGTCTGGGAGATGACACTCAGAGCCTTCTCAGTCTCAGGGCCAGGCAGATGTGTGCTGCTGATGTCCTCCACGTGCAGCAATGGCACTCCTGGGTACTGCTTGCCCAGAGGAGCTGACACAGGCCGCCTGTATGCCCGGTCCTTCTGGGCTGTCAGCCCCTGGCAAGGTCTCTGGCTCCCAGTGGAGTCCAGGCAGGATACTCGTGTAGGAATATGGCTCCTGTATGCCATGTGTGTGTCATGGGATGTGCTGCGGCGCAGTGCAGCCCCCAAGCTCTGAGGTCTTGTGGCTGTGCCCTGCTCACCGCGGTTGCCCCGAGAGTTGGGGTTTGCCTTCTCCTCCACTGACATCTCTGGGGTCCATTGCTACAGGACTGGTCCAGGAGATTCTCAAAAATGACAAGAGGAAACCTGCTTGAGACAGAACGTTTATTAGTTTGTCCATGGCAAAACAACACCCTTGTGAATCCCCACTTAAGGGGAAGGAAGCAACCGAGTCGTAAATGCTTATGATCAAAAGGAATGACAAAAGTCCCAGGGTCTGCAGAAACTCACCAGGTTTTATTAGCAGCTTACACATTTGGTGTGGAAATTGCTATGTTAGTCCCCAGCCTACCCTATATACACATGGCAGAGGATTTGGGAGAAAGTGGTAGGGTGAAATGGAAGGGAGAAAAGAGATGAATTAGGGAGTGTGAGAGCCCAATCTAATTTTTATTTATGCCTCAACTGTGTTTTATGTGAGGTGAAAAAATTACTTCAAGGGCTGTATACATCCTGGAGCTCTGACCCCCGAGAGGCTTCGCCTGGCAGCCAGCCAAGAGAGAGAAAACTGCCACTGCTGCTCTGCAAGCCACGCCGTTTCACTGGTGGGACAGATCCCCACATGCCCGGGGAAAAACGCGCAGGAAAAATGCGCGGGAAGTCACGCCAAGCACATAAAAGCAGTTACCTGCGACACCACACATTTTCTTTGGGTTTCTTGGAGGGAGCAGGGGTTCGCCCGGAGGGTCAGCACTGTCCCCTTCGCCCCCTTCGCATTTTTCTCCCTGCAATCCGCTCTTTTCCTGGCTGTCCTGTCTGCCCGTGTCCTGCTCTGCTTCGCTGCTTGCCCGAGGCAGCTCCGTCACCGCGACAGCCTCGTGCTCGCTGCTTCTCCGACGACAGAGCCACTGCTGCCGCCTGCACCCTGCCTGCACCCAGCCCGGAGCTGCCTGCAGCCACCGTGCTCCGACCCTGACTGCCCTCGAGTTTTGCTCCTGCTCTTCCGCCCCGGGAGCCACGCAGGCTCTCGCAGCTCGCAGCGCTCACTCCATCTGCCGAACGCTCACCGACGGGGCGCCCGGGGTGCAGTGGGAGCGATTTGCCCGGTATTCTTTCTGTCTCTCTTTCCCTCTTTGTTCCTTTTCCTGTCCCCCTTGGGTTTCTTTACCAATAAACAGTTTTCAGATATAATACGGGCACGCTGGCGCTTCATTTTTTTTGTCCGAGAAATCCATGAAAAGAATCCTTCCCGAGTCCCCCTTTTAGAACGGAACGGGACAGGGAGGGAGAGAGAAAGAAAAAGAGATCAGCAATCCTGGTTTGTAGCATTGGGGAACAAAGCTCACAATCTCCTTGGTCGTTTGAAGAAAATCTCTTTATTACAAAAAACTAAGCCTTTTTATACTCTCCGCTTGGGTGGGCTAAGGGGGATTGGCTGTCTGCCCATGTCATGTTGCTGCCCATCACCCACCTTCCTGTCCAGTCACTTCCCAGATCATGCAGTGTCTACATGTCATGCTAAGCAATCACTGCCTCACACAGGAGGCAACCCCAAAATACTTTCTGGTGAGCAAGAGTGAAGAGAAGTGAACAGAATTTAACGGTAAGGTTTTTATTTGTCTCTCACACTGGTTCCAGCATCCATCTAGCTGAAGGGATGCCAGTCATCGTCCAATGTGGATCCAGATGATGGGATGTCAGTCCTTGTTCCAGCATCCATCCACATGATGGGATGTCAATCCTGGTTCCATTGTTGATACAGATGATTGAGATGCCTGTGGTCCCGGGAGCACTGTGAAGGCTTGAGGGGGGTCCTTTTCATGGATGGGTTTCCCTGCCCCAAAGACAGGCTTCTTGTTTTCTATGCCAACAAGTTGCCATGCACAGTCTGTTCTTTCAGACCTTTCTGGAAATGCGTCAGAGGCTTTGTGGCTCTTGTGTGGTCTTGACTCTGCCCTTCAGTCCACGCCTTTTGCTGTAGTGCATTGTGTTTACCTCCAGGGACTAGAACAAGCAAGTTTGTCCCAGAGCAGTGGTGTCCTACCTGCGCATGGCTCCCTTCTCCAGTCACAGCTTGCTCCTTCTCGTGTCTGGTTATTCCCAACAGTGCTGAGTTCCTCCCAGCAGCTCTTGTGTGTTTTTACCAAGTCAGTCCTTGGCTGACTCCACAGCCATCTGGCCATTGGTGTTTGAGACACATACACTGGCCTCTTGTCTTCTGGGATTCTCCACCTGTGTTGCTCCCGTGGGATGCTGAGCAGGCTCAGGGCTGGCCAGCATCTCTGGGGCTCAGCCTGGTGCTGGAAGTGGGGCACTAATTGTCATGCCGTCCCCCTGTGCGGGCACACCAGCACAGCCTGATCAGAACCCGGAGCACCCGCCAGAAGCGGGAGGGATGTTGCCTGTGGACAGCCTGCGTCCCACTGGGGCTAGGGGCTTCTGGCCAGCTGGACAAAGGGCTGAGTCGGCTGCAGGGGCTGTGCCGGGCAGCTGCCTGGCTCTCTGCCTCTGAAGCTGTCACCTGCTCACCAAAGACAGGAGAAGCTTCCCGGGCAGCTGCCTGGCTCTCTGCCCCTGCAGCTGTCACCTGCTCGCCAAAGACAGGAGAAGCTGCCTTCATGTCCTCTTGTGCCTTGGGACCGAGAGGTGCGTGGTGCTCCTCTTCCTCAGGAGCTCTGGCCCTGGCAGCACCTGCTCTGTTATTTTCTTCCTGTTCGTCTTCCTTGGCCAAGATCCCACTTTGGTTTGGGAAATTTGCTTCGAGCCAGTCCAGCACCCTCTGCTGACTGGGGATTTTCTCCAACTTCTGGAGATCTGGGCTGGCTTCACTGAGCAGTCTGTGCTCTGCACTGGCCAGGCGCCTCGTGGTAAGCTCCTGCACAGCCAACCTCTGCGATGTGGTGCTCAGATACTCACTGGGCTTTCCAGGCATGGGCAGAGATGTGCCAGTGCAATTTTGCCTCATTCGGACACAGGTCATTGCTAGGTCCTGCTCTGGCACTTGCCTCTGGCACCATGGAAGCCTGCCCAGGGGAGCTGCCACAGGCACGCTGTGTGCCAGGTCCTGCTGGGCTGTCAGCGGCTGGCTGGGCCTCTGGATCCCAGTGGAGACCATGCGGGATGCTCGTATAGGAATACGGCTCCTGTACTTGACATAGGTCTCCCGGGATGCACGGCGGTGTACCTGGGTGCTGATCTTCAGCGTGGGACAAGGCTCTATTTGGGACGTGACACTCTGAGCCTTCTCACTGTCCTGAGGGCCAGGCAGATGTGTGCTGCTGATGTTCTCTTCCACTTGGAGCAATGGCACTCCTGGGTACTGCTTGCCCCAGTAAGCTGACTTACCATGGGGAGCTGACACAGGCCGCCTGTATGCCCGGTGCTGCCGGGCTGCCAGCCGCTGCCTGGGCCTCTGGATCCTAGTGGAGACCACATGGGAGACTCGCACAGGGATACGGCTCCTGTACTTGACACAGGTCTCACGTGATGCTCGGCGGCCTACCAGGGTGCTGATCTTCAGCATGTGAGAAGGCTCTGTTTTGCTGAGCAAAGGCAATGCTGGGTTTAAGTTGCCTGGGGAAGCTGCCACAGGCATGCTGTGTGTCAAGTCCTGCTGGGCTGTCAGCGGCTGGCTGGGCCTCTGGATCCCAGTGGAGACCATGCGGGATGCTCGTATAGGAATACGGCTCCTGTACTTGACATAGGTCTCCTGGGATGCACGGCGGTGTACCTGGGTGCTGATCTTCAGCGTGGGACAAGGCTCTGTCTGGGAGATGACAGTCAGAGCCTTCTCATTGTCCTGAGTGCCAGGCAGATGTGTGCTGCTGATGTCCTCCACGTGCAGCAATGGCACTCCTGGGTACCGCCTGCCCAGAGGAGCTGACACAGGCCGCCTGTATGCCCGGTCCTTCTGGGCTGTCGGCCCCAGGCAAGGTCTCTGGCTCCCAGTGGAGTCCAGGCAGGAGACTTGTGTAGGAATATGGCTCCTGTATGCCGAGTATGTGTCATGGGATGTGCTGCGGCGCAGTGCAGCCCCCAAGCTCTGAGGTCTTGTGGCTGTGCCCTGCTCACCGCGGTTGCCCCGAGAGTTGGGGTTTGCCTTTTTCTCCATTGGCATCTCTGTCTTCCTCTGCTCCACAGCTCTCCAGGGAGCTGATTCCTCCTTGCAAGAGAGCAGAAGCAGCTCTCTGAGCTGGGAAGAGATATATGTTTGTGTCAGGGCAGGCCCCTGCAGTGTCACAATGGCCTCAGTGCTGATGTAGCCCCACATCACAATGGGCCCTTTGAACATGCCTCTATCACAAGGGGCTACACCTGGCATTCCTGGAACAGTGGAACCACCTGGAATTGGCTGAACTTGCGGGAGACAGCCCCTGGACTTCCAGACTTGTAGGCCCTGCTGTGCCCAGAATCCTGTGAGGCTCTCAGCACAGTCGAACATGACATCATGATCTCCAGGTTGGAGAGCCCTGGCTTTGAAGGCCGGGCTGTTTGGTGCATGAGGCATCGTCCTGATGGACAGAGACAGAGGGCTGTGGTCAGTGGCTCCGTATTGTGGTGGAGGTGAGGGATGATGTTTTATTAGTAACTTACACACTTGGCATGAAAATTGCTGTTAGTCCCTAGCCTACCCTATATACATGTGGCAGAGGGTTTGGCTGAAAGTGGTAGGGTGAAAGGCAAGAAAGAAAAGAAGAGATGAATTAGAGAGGGAGAGAGAAAGAGACAAGAAAGAACAGAGAAAAACAGGTCAGCTGTCCTGGTACTAGCGCTTATCCAGCTGCTGGGATGTCAGTCCTGGTTTCAGCATCCATCTAGCTGAAGGGATGCCAGTCCTCATCCAGTGTGGATCCAGATGATAGGATGTCAGTCCTTGTTCCAGCATCCATCCAGATGATGGGATGTCAATCCTGGTTCCATTGTTGATACAGATGATTGAGATGCCTGTGGTCCCGGGAGCACTGTGAAGGCTTGAGGGGGGTCCTTTTCATGGATGGGTTTCCCTGCCCCAAAGACAGGCTTCTTGTTTTCTATGCCAACAAGTTGCCATGCACAGTCCGTTCTTTCAGACCTTTCTGGAAATGCGTCAGAGGCTTTGTGGCTCTTGTGTGGTCTTGACTCTGCCCTTCAGTCCACGCCTTTTGCTGTAGTGCATTGTGTTTACCTCCAGGGACTAGAACAAGCAAGTTTGTCCCAGAGCAGTGGTGTCCTACCTGCGCATGGCTCCCTTCTCCAGTCACAGCTTGCTCCTTCTCGTGTCTGGTTATTCCCAACAGTGCTGAGTTCCTCCCAGCAGCTCTTGTGTGTTTTTACCAAGTCAGTCCTTGGCTGACTCCACAGCCATCTGGCCATTGGTGTTTGAGACACATACACTGGCCTCTTGTCTTCTGGGATTCTCCACCTGTGTTGCTCCTGTGGGATGCTGAGCAGGCTCAAGGCCGGCCAGCATCTCTGGGGCTCAGCCTGGTGCTGGAAGTAGGGCACTAATTGTCACGCCGTCCCCCTGTGCGGGCACAGCAGCACAGCCTGATCAGAACCCAGAGCATCCGCCAGAAGCACAACCTGCATCCCACTGGGGCTAGGGGCTTCCGTCTGGCTCAGCAAGGCCTGCAGGTGCACATGACAAAAAGTGCTCCTAAGGTGTGTACCGTTGTTCTGCAGGAGTATTTCTGTTCTGTAGAAGCTTTGGTCCCCATCCCTCTCCATCTGGACTTGGTGTGTCTTGTCGTCTCTTTTGGACAGCTCTTTTTTACCCTCTCCTCAATACAGCTCTTCATCGAGATTCCCCCTTACAGCAGTAGGAACAATAATTGACAAAACTCCAAAATGGGGCCAGGAACAGATCTTTATTGGCAGGAAAGGCATAAATATGATCCTTCCAATGTACTTCTAAGAGGAAGAATTTGGGAGAATAAGTTTTAGTAAACCTTTAAATAGGCAAAGCATTTATGAATGTGCTGAAGCAAACTTCCTTAAAAGAGACCATTTTGTTGAGGTGATTGTTTCCTGGTTAAACTGACTGTAAGGTAATTTCATTGTCTGATAACTTTCTTGCTTTTGGCAGAGATTTGTGAGGTTCCTTGGTGTTAGTTATCTCTGTGTCAAGTGTTTGAGCAAGATGAAAACTCTAGGTATGTCTGTTTTTGAGAAACGTTTTTAGGGAACAGAGCAATGTGGCTGGCTTTTAAATGTGTGTTATCTTTTACTTACGTTCTGCACAACATAGCTATGACATTTAGTTTTACAAGTCTCTGAACATATCTTCAAAATTTGGTATGTTTCCTTCTTTTTAATATTTAGAAAATATGTACTGAATTAGTATTTTGTGTTTCTGCCTTATAAAATTACTCCAAATATGAACAGAATATAACTGGAGTGGTGGTATGGTCACACAGAAAGAAACACTTTAATAATGGTTGCAGTAATAAATGATTTATTTGGGAGAAGTGTATCTACAAATGAGACCTTTATCTTGACTCTTAAGTGTCTCAGAGCCGAAAAAGTTCCAAAGGAACATATCCATTGGACTACATGATGTGCTGGTAAATATGGGGTATAATTCTATGATATATACCAGCCTGGTTTTGGAATAGGACATGTAATCAAGATGCAAGGTCTCACTGCTGGGAGGGTTTCCCTGAAAATGTCTGAATTTCCTCTTTCTTAATATTTTACATGGAAATTTAATTCTAATTATATCTGATATTACTGATATAAATTGATCTGGGATAGTGTGGGCTAAAAGGCTAATTTTTACCCTAAATTATATTGCTACCTAACTCTTAAATCAATTAATCAGTCTCTAAAACTCTTCTTACTTTTCTTTAGAATGTCCTATTTCATCTTCCTTAGGAACTGTTTTCAATGTAAATAACAAAAAGGATTGTTCCCCACTTAAATTTTCTTTTTTTCTTCCCATCAGCTTTCTGTTTTCAGGTTTTAATCTTTTTTCTGGAAGCTCCTGAAAGCACACATGATCACTAGGTGGTGATGTTCTGCCAAAGAAAAGCTTAAAATGCAGGAACTACAGATTCATGAATAAAGGATGAAAAAAGACAGAGAGTGTAGGGGTTATAATTTTTTAATTGTGTTTTTTTCATTACAGTTTTGTGAAAGGTGTAATTTCAGGAGGGAAAAGCCTCTTTCTTGTTGATTTATTTCAATTTGATTAATTATTTGTTATTACTTTTAACTTAAATAATGGCCTTTTACATGAATAATTACATCTCCCATCACCAGTCAGCTAACACTACTGCTGTAAAAATCTTGAGAAGGTTGGCAGCACCTGATACTGCGTTTTCAATGCTAACATTTAATAAATATGCCTGGAGTTCGTATATGGAAGGGATTAAATAAAGTGGTAAGGCTGACATAGTTATGAGATAGTTCTGTTTTCATAAATGTATGTGCTTTGTCTTATGTTTCCCTGATCTGTAAGGGGGCACAAAAATGTTCATTAAAACCAGGATGGTCCTACCTTAAATAACAGGATAATTGTTTATGTTGCAGGGAACAGTGTGCAGGGTACTTGGACTTTCCAAAGAACCATCTCTGTAATTTTGAAACAGATATTAAAAACTCTTCATTTTTCCCCCAAATACTTAATTTCTTGTTATCTCCCAAAATTTTGACCGGATGGATAGAATTTGCACTTCCAAAATATGACAGAAGCCTTGGTCTTTACCTCTGTATTAAAAAGAAGCTGAAAAGACACATTTAGTTCTTTTCTCTCTGGTAGCTGCTGCTTGCAACTTATGTTATGAAACTTGCTGGAATCCAGATCACCTGTATGCTAAAGTAAGTGAATTCAGTCCTATCTGCCTTTTGATACGTCCTTTCCTGTAGCATGACTCTCCTTTTCCAGCAAATACAAATACTTTCTTTAGAGGGACTACCATTCCTACTTCTGCGAAGTTATTTGCCTTTGCAATCTCCTTAATGTAGATTAAGACAGAGCAGAAACATGCTGTAAGCTATTAAATAATAGAAGAATCTTCTGGATAGTCATCCTTACTCTTGTGGATAATCAAGAATTTTAATCTACGAGCACAATATTTTGGACTGGATAGGCACAAGGGGAAAGAAATAGTCTCCTGAGTCCACAGCGACCTCACTAGGAGTTCCGACATGTCTTTTGGGAATTGTGCATGTGTCAAATGATAAACCAAAATTTTCCACCCAGATCCCATTCCTGCCGATTGCAAAACTGATTTCTGAGGTCTCATTAAATTAAAAAAAAAAAAAAAACAAAAAAAAAAAAAACAACAAAAAAACCCCACTTTAATTTTTCTCCCCTGCCCATGTGAAAGCATTATAAGGGCAGTGGACAAAAAAATGCCCAAAGACTTATGGCTACCCACCAACCTCACAAACAACACAGTCAGTTTTGAAATGCAGACAATAGAGGAGAGGCAGGGAAAGGCACCATGACCAGTCAGTAGAAAAAGCTTTTCTAAGTCTAGTGATGTCTGTGAGGATTTTGGGGTAAAAAGTAAAATAATCAGCAGAATAAACGTCCAGTGCAAATGCAACTCATTCTGACAAACAAGTCAATACAGTTTATTTCATTTGTGGCAGTGGTAACAAGCTGTGCCAGCATAACCAGTCTTGCTGTGTAAGCTGTATCTGTCCTGTGGGGGTTCATTAACTTTGTCTGCTGTAGGCCAGGCCTTTTAGAGGAGCTTCTTGCTTACTTGCTGGCAACAATCAAGAAATTAGAGAGACATTAGTGACTTCAAATTTTCATCTGATTAATAAATTCTACATTCATCCTTTTAAATGTCATGACTATTCAAGCATTACTGTGGGTACTGATGACACCCCTGATACAGAGGTGACTTTTAGGCAAAAATCAGTTCACACCATGCTACCTTGCATTTTCCCATTAGAAAACATACACCCTGTGAGCAGTTCTGCAGCTCTTATTGCCCCATATGAAGGTTTTTTTCTGTTTTAAGCCTTGTGTAATCATGCTGCAAAGGGAAGATTTTTCTGGAGTGGAAAATACCAAGGTTCTATTACTGATCATATCTTGAAGAAAAGAGTGCTATAAGAGATCCAAAATCATCCCAACTCTATAATATTGAAATCTTAAGAAACTGCAGGACAACCGGCAGGATGCTGTGGAATTAAATTAGGAGACTAAAGATGCCTGTGTTTATTACGTGTATTTTTCTTTTCATGGTCTCATTTTAGAGCCAAGTACAAAGTTGTATCCAACAGGAGATGAGAAAGCTTGTCCCTCAGCTTACCTGGGTTTATGAGGTCCAGAGGATGAGTCCTTAGTATTTGAGGTGAGAGGACCATTTAGCAGGAGTCTGTGGTTATCCAGCACATTTTTTTCATTTAACCAGAAATATTTAACCAGAAAGTGAAGCAGCATTTTATAGCACATCCCTCTTGCGTGGAAACATTTTTTAAATCCACAGGCTGCTGGCATTTAGTCCTTTGAAAAACTAATAACCTTTGAAATGTCCTCATTCATAAGGAAAATCTGTTACATTATCTGAAAAAATAGGTTTTCAGCTATGCTTTTCATATTAAACATTAGGATTTGGTTGAGAAAAAAGCATTCATATTTATATTTGAAAATTGTATTTCCTCTGTAAGTGTCTGAATTCTGTAATACTTTTTTAGTTTTACAGATTTTTAGTGCTGCCACTTAGGAGCTCTGCAAATTCCACATCTGGAATAAATGCACATCGTCTGTAATCATGATAATAATTTAGGTTAATTTTGTTTACCCTTGGAAAAGAGCCAATTTTTAATATGTTTAACTATACCACGCTTTTTCCTTTATTGTGAAGCATTAGGGGGAAAGCCACAATTTAAGGTTTGAGGCTCCAGCCTGTACCCTTAGTAAAATAGCTCTGCTTCTGTTGTAGGCAATCAGGGTAGATCTCAGAAATAGTGATACTCTTTGGGTTTTATTGCAGAGCAATAAAATAAGGCAGCCTGTTAACTGTGTTGGTGATGCATTCAGAATGACATCCATGCTTTCAACGTTTAACTGATCCTACTTTTGAGTGAAAGGAGATTTCAGGCTTTCATTTAACTTCTGGAACTGGAAACAGCTATCAACAGCACTCTAATGCCAGGGTTGTGCACAGGTAACTGCTTTTGCTTCAGTCTCTTCAGGCAATACTGGGTAAAATTACTGCCAAAAATCAGTCATAAGATGCTTTTTCTCCTGCTGTGGGAATAGCAGGATTAGCATAACAGTTACTTTACTTAGTTTTTCTAGTTTGGAAGTTTCTAATTCATGTAAACCCCTAGAGATGTCTGTGCAGTTAAGCCATTCTGGTAATACCAATTCCAACCCCAGTGAAGCCATTGTGGGGAGCCTGTGTCTGCAGGGTGATCCTGTAATGCTGGTTTGAATAAGGCAAACCTGTGGCTACAGCAGAACTCTCTGCCTGCAGCAGGATAGTGAACCCAGCATCAAGTCCTTTCACTTGTCAAAACCCACAAATACAATGAGAGGGTAGCATAGACTCTTTGCTCACTGGGAAGAGGATCCTTGTCCTGTAATTTATACTGGCCAGATTTTGCATTTCAGAGAGGCACTGTCTTTGGGTCCAGGATGGATACAGCTGTTAGTTTCATGCCTTTTTGTGTAATTGTGATCAGACGGTGGGAGCAGATTCTCTGTTCTTTGATACTTCAGAACTTTGAACTGGTGATGGAAAGGTAAAGAGTTCTGTACACCTAAAACTGTGTTGTATACTATGTTTTGCACAACTAATCAAGGTAATTAATAGAGGAGTTTTAAGGATTATGGCTACCTGGATGTATAGCAAAAATAAATGGCGAAGAGTTAAGATTGCTCAGCTGTAATGAGATAGTGTTTTGTAAGTACTTTATTTTAATATGCTGAGCTGGTTTGAATGTAAGCCAGCGGGAGAAATTAATCCCACACAAATACCTTGCAAGAGATTTTAAGTTGGAGTTACAATTGAATAGAAAGATTACAATAAATGCAATGAATACAGAAAACTGGCTTAAATGCACAGAGCAGAACCTGGCCCCTGCTAGTGATGGCCTCAGTCCAATAAAGCAGTGGTTGCAGTGCTATTGAGAGACGGTTGCAGTCTTGTCGAAAGTGGTTGTCCTGTGGAAAGTCTGGTCCCCCTCCAGATGTCCAGTGGTAATGGTAGTGTCCCAGGACCCAGATTATATACAGTCAGGAATTTTCAGTACTTCCCCAGGGTGGGGAATTTTACAATGAAATGATGTAATCCTACGAGTCATAGGATATTTTGGGGAGTCTTTGATGGCCCATTGGCGGAGATGAGCACCCTTAGGCTGGGTGTAGTTATCACATGAAGACAAAGAAATTACTGCACCCAGCTCATACGTGGGGTGTGCATGGGACAGCTGTTGCAAACAACCCACTGTTAATAGTTCATCAGGTATAATGTATATGAGTGTGAAATAACGTGTGTAACCACGACATAAACTAAAAAAGTATTTTACAAGGAGAAAGTTATATTGGCTAGATTGCAGAGTGCATCTCACATTTCCCCCCTCATTTTATTGAGGAAAAGAACTTCTAATTTTGATTTCTGTAGCTGTGAATGTAAGCTCTGTATTACCTGCTCGCCAGTAGGTAACAATTAAGGGCAATGAAGGGCTTTTCATTAGGAGACCTATGTCCTGTCTGCATGGAAACAAGTATTGTGGACAAAAATGTGAATAAAACTGGAGCAAAGAGGGTTTGTTTTCCTAAAATGTCCAAAATCTCAACTTGCTATAGAATAAGTCTTGTTGGAAGTCTGGAATGGAGAGAAGCACTCAAGTATTTTGTGTATATTACTATCAAATTGAAAAATTTATATTGCCCTGCCCTTCATAGCTACACCATGTAAGACAGTAGAGCTTTTGCTTTCTGACACTGGCAGAGCATTGATGTTGGTGAGGCTTCTTTCCACACTGAATTGCTTCTCTGGAAATGATGTTTTGCAATCAGAGGTGGCATCTGTGATACTGAAGTGATTAAACCCATATTGACCATAAACCCTATCTCTTCCATCTAGCCCTTTACCTCCATGAGGCTGCCCAGCCTGTTTGAGATGAAGCTACTGCGAAGCAGTTCTTGCAGGATGCTCTCCTGTATAGAGGTGCTGCTCACAAAAAAATTGATCAGTATCTGGATTCCTTTACTGCCTTGCAAAGTGGATTAAATATTCCAGAGCAACTTTTATGAAGTAGCAATGTTCAAGCAGCAGTGTTGCTTGATCTCTCCCTCTTTGCTCTTATAGATGAGACTAGCAGATATTCTTTGTCTTCTGTTTCAATTTATTGGCAAAATATTCATTATTTCTGTGTTCTGCTATTTACATATAGCCAAGAATATAAAACATTGGAATAAATTGTGTCATAGTGATTTGCATGGGTACCAAATAAAATCAATTTCTTTTTGTAATATTTAGCAACTGTTACTGGGTTTTACTTCGGGAGTGTCAAAAACTCCATCTCCATGAGCTGTAAGCTATCAATGGTGTGTGTTATGCTTCACTTGCTGTTTATCAGTTATTGCTGTTACCAAAGCTGAGTCACATTTTCTTTGTCTCCAATGCCTTAACCTTGTGACTTAAAAGTAAAATTTGGAATCAAGCTGCAGTAAAAATATGGAAGTGTAATTGAACATGCCCAGGCAGTGCTAATCTGCTTAGTATTCAAAGTACGGTGTCAGTTTTTGACCTTCTCATTTTATTGGCACAAATTTCCTCCCTTACTTCCCTGCTGATTATTACTGATCTGAAGGTTCCCAACTGAGTGTTAGCCCATATCTCCGATCTAAATCACATTAGGGAGGAATCCACAAATCTGTGTGCCCTCAACACACTTTAGTGGTTTTGCCATATGAGGTGATGATAAAAGAAAACCAATTATTTGTTTCCTTCTGTATGTATGACCCAAGATATGGGGCCACATTTTGACCATCTTCTCAAGGGAACATGAAGGGACAAACAGTCAACATGGTTTGCCTTGTTGTAGTTGTGGAACTGCTGGACCTAGTGCAGCAGGATGGGAATTGAAAGATAGCTCCTGAAATATGCTTGTGATTTCTTAGGGACTCCACTGATAATAAGTTACTGGCACATGCTCTTTTCCCACCTTGACAGGACTGACCCAAATTTTCATGGAGAAAAATAGACAGAAAATGTCAGGGAAAGGAAAAGGCCAGGACAGGGAAATGTGCTGGAGAGAAAGAGAATGTAAAGATTTGGCTGTTGCAGGAATTCACAGGAAAAAATTTATGCAAGTTGTTTGAGAGTGAGGATGGTAGGCTTATGGCTAGCAACATTCTTTTAAACTGAAAAGCTTTTGTGTTTATTAATTGGAGACTTTTAAATTCTTCTCTCAGTGCAGGTGGGTACCTTTGTGACACATAAATACTTATCCAAATCATAAGCTTTCATAAGCTTTCAACTTCATTGGGACTTCCAGCCCTTTGTGATAACAGGAGGCAAAGTGGGAAGTTTAGAGCACAGCTTCCAGGAACTTTCTGTCCCCCTCCTCTAGGAGAATTTATAAACAAAGCAACTGACATGGCAAGAAAAGTATGTCAGGACATCAGATTGCTTTTCCTACTGCCTAGCTCTTTGAGGCTGATTCCAACAGAGTGATTATTTATGTATGTCTGCAGTGTGATTGGCATTTCTTCTTGTGAAACCTCAGGAGGTGCAAGTCATAATAAATGTGAGTGACAGAACTGAATTATGAAAGAAGCCAGAAATATTTCACAGGGGTGCCAGGAAATACTTTTTAAAATATAAGATACATTTTCTGTAGGAGACTGAAAATGCTTTAGTATTTAGGATAATAAATTCTCTTCATACTTAATTGCATTGCTTAACAACCAGTCTTTGCATGCAGATAGCTTGGAAATTATTCAGAGGAATCAAAATAGTCTTACAAGCACTCATATATTCATGAGCCTCTCGTTTGGGTGATTCCCTCTGCCACCCCCCTTCTTTCAGTCTGCGGCAGATGAGACTGTTCAAGGTTTTATATTGCAGTGAACAGTATCACCAAGAAACAGACAATTGATAAGAGGTTGCCTGGGAAACCCTGTGCCATTGATTTTCATTTTGCTGCATTATGTACTTGTAGGTGCAGCTATTTTCAACCAAAAAATTCCCTCCAAATTCTTCCCGTGGAATCAGTGCAGTGATGGGGAAATTACTTTTTATTTTCCAGAGAATCTAATCTTAGCTTCTTATTTGATTTTTAATCATCTCCAGTAGCAGGGGTGTTGCGTGTGTGTGTGTGTGGGGTGAAGTGGTGGAGGTTTTTTTTGGAAACTACTTGCGGCAATAGAAATTCTGCTTGAGAAAGCAATATGGAAATAAACTGCTTTAAATGCAGCTCACATACACAACATAGTCTGCCTGCCAATGGAAAAACCCCACCAGCTCTCAAGAGAGCCCTGCTCTGATCAGTCTGAGTAGATTATTCCTTCAGCTTTAATAATTCAAACTCCCTGTCTGCCTTACAGGGAGTTTTCCTCTCGCCTGGAAGACACATGATGCTGACTTGGGAAATCCCCAGTCTGCTGCTTGTATTTTTAATAATAGGTTTGTTCTTGACACTATCTTCTTAAGGAAAAAAATAATTTTCTTTTTAGCAGGAAAATCTGTATGGAATCGAAAAGATTTAAATGGACTTTCACTCTCCTGTTACTTGGAATTTTTTCCCCAAGTAAGAGGAAAAATTCAAGTTTAAATATTTAACCTATGCTAACAGCAAAAGACTAGTCAAAACCATGATTAGCCTGTTTTATCTGACTTGGTACTCTGAGTATGCTCATACCTATTGTGTGTCCAAAGTATTTTACTGATACAAGATTTAAGGCAAAGGTAGTAATAAAGAAATAAATGAAGACCTGATTCTATATTCTGCATATCTGTGCAATTTGCTGAGTTTTGTGTGTACGTGTCCCTCTGGTGGTATTGGTAAGACTTTGCTGAGTTTTATTGCTGCAAGGTTTTAGCTCTGAAAACCACAGTACTAATGGTGAAACCCCAGGAAAGCCTACCAGCTATCTGTAGCCTCTGTCCTTCTGTCAGGATGGAGCTCCCCAGCCTGGCTGACTGAGATCAGTCAGCATGTCTGTGAGAAGTGGCCATTAGCTGTGGCCACACCATTCTTCCCTCTAGAAGGGAATTAAGTCTGACACACAAATACAATCAAAGTAGGAAAGAAGGTGGAGGTGGTGGTGGAGGAGCTCTTCATCCATCAAACTTATTTTGGTTGGTCTGTGCCCTGCTGGAACTGCCGCAGAGGGAGAGGTTACCAGGGCTTGAGCACGGCGTTGGTGTACTGCCTCCTGCTGCGGCCCATGCATCCTTTGTGCAGGCTGTTCCCACCTGCCCACAGGAGAGGTGGCTGAATCTGCACACCCCTGGATGTTATCAGCGGGGCTTGAGTATGTGGGGCGGGAGGGAACAACCGCGCCCTGTGCTCACACGGATTTTCTTCGCCCGCCTCTCTCATGGAGCAGCGGCAGAGCAGCCAGGCCGCAAAGCAGCCTCGGGTGGTGGGGAGGGGAAATGGGGTCAGCCGAGGTCTGGGCAGGGACTTGTTTCTGCAGGTTCTCACCCTTCTATGTGCTGCCCGGCAACTGCAATGCTCTCTCGTGCCAGGTGGGGCTCTGATACAGCATCCTCCTGACTGCACACCCTTGAAAATTTTCCACCTGGGGGGAGGACAGCAGTCAAACGAACTCGGAGCAATGAATTGCTTTTCTTAGTTGCTTTTCACGTTCACAACGGGAGTGGTACTCAGACCTCCAGGTGACCACGGGCCAGTGCGGTGGCTGAAAGCTGCTACAACACGTTTTGACAGACAGCCATTCCACAAATGAGGACATCTATCTTCGTCCTCTGGCAGAGCCGACCTGCCAATGGGGTCAAACAGCGTACCAGAAAGTGCAGTAAATCAAAAGCAGAACCGAGTTCTTTCTCCTTTTTACCCTCTCTCTTTTCTTTCTCCTCTGTCTTTCTGTTTTCTTCCTGTAAAACCTAATTTCGCTCCTAAGACTGCATTTGTGCTTAAGCACTCAGTTTCCTTTCTGTCAAAGGGTGAAGAGGATCTAACCCCAGCTTTTATACCAGTTACTTTTATACCAGATGTGTGGTAAAAGCAAGATATTTATGTTTTAAAAAGCTAATAGCACAAAAGGTAAATACAGCTGACTGTCAAATTCACTTCTATTGCTATGCACAGATTTCGATTCAAGGTTATGCAGTTCCAAATGCTTCACTGAAAGAAGTGATACTTCCAGTAGTTTCAAGTCTTTGCTTGTACACAGCTGTTAATTTTCATTTATCCAACTGTTAAACATACATTTTCCGCAATAGATGTAAATTTTATTTCTTCTTGGCAATGATGCAGTGCAAAGATTTGGTTTCCATACAAATATATTACATCTTCCGGGAGAATTTCAAATAGTTAGCAACATTGCTTAATCACAGAAATTCATTTGGTAAGACAGATTTATTGAAGCAGTGCTAAATTAGTTGACATAATGTATAACCCACAGTTTGATATTGCCTTCTGCCCTCTCAGCTTTACAAATGTTAAGTAGATTAGCTTGACCATGCAATAAGCTGTGCCTGCAATTTCTTCTTTTATGGAGAGGTTAAATGAAACACAACAGAACAGTTGTGCTGACTGTGCTCATACACCATATTTGTATGTACAAAAGAGAAGTCTTTTAATTTCCATGCCTATACTTTAGTCCAGTGATGACACTCTTTTTTTGACACCTGTCATTTTATTCAATTTTTCAATTTACATTTTTTCAGTTTACATTTCCAGTTATATATAGTACTGCCTGGTATACTACTAGTTAAAAAGTAATTAGTTTATGGCAAACTGTTTTTATTTGAAGTCTGAAGTGCTCTGCTTTCTCTTAATAAAGTATATGGGGCTAAGTTTTGCTCTATTTAGTACTCTTTTGATCTTCTTCCTCCAAAGCAG
This sequence comes from Lichenostomus cassidix, assembly GCF_008360975.1. NCBI lineage: Eukaryota > Metazoa > Chordata > Aves > Passeriformes > Meliphagidae > Lichenostomus > Lichenostomus cassidix. The sequence continues at coordinate 22,646,698 of NC_139511.1, read as the reverse complement.
AATGTCACCTTAATTTTCATCTCTCTTATCAGAAGTGACAATGCACTGCTATGGGTAAAAAATGTTGGGTAGGAATCCAAATGGCAGAGAAAAATAGAAGACTTTAAAATATGGAGTTTTGAAAAACACACAAAAAAGACAGTAAGAGGTGAGATACATGGGGATACAAATATTCAAGATAAGAGCATAAAGGCAGCTATTTCTTCAGTGCTCAGTAGTTTTCTCTTGGTATATAGCACTTCTGCTGCTCCTGAGATAGATAGTGGCTTAGACATTTCATCAGGTCTTGCTATTTTATCCTACACTGGTAGTCTGCATTGGGTTTGGGGCCCAGCAAGCCTAAATTTTTCTTGAATGTGGAAGAATCCATTGCCAATGTGGAAGAATCCATTGGAAGAATCCATTGCCAATACACAACCTAAACCTGGCCATCATAGTGTAAGTTGGATAAACTTTTGTGCATCTGAAATAGAGATGGAGGTCTTTGCTTCTACTGCTGAAGTTGGAGCAGAAGTTCAAGGGAAATCTTTCACAATTTCAAGAATTAGTTATTGATATACCAGGAAATGAGGCCCACCTAAAAGGGATTTGTATCTAGTAAGCCTCTCTAATGCAAACTCCTTACAAATGTATTTTGTGCTAAGATTTGGGGTTTGTACCCTACTGCCATTTTCTACCCCTGATGTTCCTCAACCCACCACCTTATTTTGTCTCCCCCCATCACTCTGAAGCACAGTTCAACCATAGAAAAGGTGGATAAAAAGACATCCAAAGTCAATTAGAGATGTCTTGCTTTTAGTATGGGTCCCATTGTCCTGGGCAACCTCCCAGTCTGAGCAGCTGGTGTCAGAACTTTCTCAAGGTGCAAATTGTCACAGGTTAGTCCTGACAGTGCATCTCATTTAAGTCCACTTTTGCATGCCTCTACTGTAGGTCTTCCCACCATGGCTTTTTCACTGGTGAGAATAACTCCATTCATCTTCAGTCCAGTTTCACTAGCTGAGAGTAGTTTCCATCTCTTTTCCTGGCCTCCATCTTTACCTCTTAATGCTCTTCATGTCCTTGCAGTCCTCTCTATTAACCCTTAGTGGTGGGACTTGAGATTCATTCTTTCTCCCAAGAAGATAAGTGAATTTTCTCACTTTTCAATCGCTCCCAAAGGGCTGTTGGGCCTTAGACTCTTAAGCAACAAGTCAGACTGCAGCAACGGACACTGCGAAACCTGAAAGACTTGTAATCCATGAGCCTTTAGTCTTAGCTGATTGCCAAGTGATCAAGCATCTCAGTACTACCTAGATGCTCTTTACTTTTAAAAGAATTTTAGTAGTAGGCCCACTCAAATATGGCTAAGACTATGTCAGTTTAAAAGTAAAAAAACCAAAGATCTTGAAAATCCACATGGTGGTTCAGATTGTCTTAAAATTTGCTGTTTCACCGGGGACAAGGCAATTATCAAGATTTGGATTTTCTGGAGCTTGCAGCCTGGCCAGAATAGAATCTCTGCAACCCTCTAGCTCCTCTTGCTTTGTGCGCACAGTGGAGGCTCAAACTGTTGTTTCACTTTTCTTCAAGGGGACCTGTGTTACTGGGATTTACCTAGTGTCTGGCAAAATAGAAACTTCTGCTTTAGCAGAAACAGCACAGTGTTAAATGTAAAGAAGGATGAAATTTGTAACGCCAAATGAGGATGAGAAAAATAGTGGACTGGGAGACTGGAATGGATGTGTGCAGCAAAAAACATCAGAATAAGGTTTTGTTGACAGCATGTTGCTGCAGAGCTGAACACCTCTAGGCAACTTGTCTGTAATTTCAAAATCTCAGCTGCATTAGTGCTTTATGAATTTAAAATTGTCATCAACAACTTTCTGTATAAGTGTGCAGTGAGCTGCCCAAACTGAGATCAGTGCTTCTGTGTTGAAAACTCCAACACACTCTGCAAACCACAGGCTTGCCCTGATTACAAGTTAGGAGAAAATGGGCACTGTCAGTAACTCCACACCAGAACAGTGAGGGTATTTGTTGGGGCCCATGCTTTTGTATTGCATGTGATACAAACATCCAAGCAGTAGCAAACCAGTGTTACGCAGTTCTTTCTGACTCAGCTAAGAAAGAAGTCACTCCAAGCATGAAGATTTACAGCTCTTCCAACTAATTCCAAGCTATATATCAATCCTGCTCCTAGGAGTTTTTCTTTTAATGTGACAAATAAGAAGAAGGCAAGAGTTTAAGCTGGTTTAAATTCTGTTTCGTATCTTTTTTCTAAGTAGGCAAGCTGACATTATTATTTCTTTCATCAGATGAGGAACTTCCCATCCCACAACAGAGATAAATAAAAAGAGGACATCTTTTCTCCATTGCTATCTTTCTTAAAAGAGTAGATAAAATAAAGAGTATTCATTCAAATGCATTCCTTAATCTTAGCAGGGACTTCAAAGAGGTGACATCTATTACTGATACAAAATTCAGAAAGAGTACAAATCAGATGCATATCATTTTGCAACTGCTGTATTAGGATATTAAAGTTGGGGAAGCACTGTAAAATAGTAAATGTTTGCCCCAAATGCATAGCACTGCTCAGTCTGGTTGCCACGGCTCTTTCTCACCTGATCATGATCAAAATTTTTTTTTCTTTTTCCTCTCATGTCAACTACAATAGTAACAAAAATTAAGGGACAGCTAAATGGTAGAAAGAAAGCCACCTATTCCAGATATTCAAAGGAAAAACCAACTAGATTGATTATGTCCTTGTGGTAGACATAGTGCAAATCCATTTGCAATGAAGAACAGAAACCTGAATGAATATGATGAATCCCCAGTGTTATCTGAACAGCTTGTTGAGAGTCAAATTACAGAAGAACAACTGACTAGGTGAAGGGAAAACAGTTTGGGACTTGAGGACAGCCATTATTGTCAATTTAGCTGGTGAGACAAATCTTGCATTGTTAAAAGGGGCTTTTCCTGGAGTCCTGCACGAACAAGAGAGTTGCTCTTTGGAACTTAAGTTGTGAGACGGATACAAAAAACACAACATCATTTACTTTACCTTCAAGCAGTGCTGTACTTCAGGGTTTGAGTTATGTTGATGTTTGGACAATGATCAGCTTTCATAGAAATAGTTCACATTGATAGATGATTGGACATTTCAATCTGTGGAAAAAACATGCTGGTTTTTTTTTTGTTGTTTGTTTTTGTTTTTGTTTTTTTTTTTCCTCCACTGTTACAGTCATGACAGTCAGTGACCTTAGTAGCCTGCACTTTAATTATGTTCTGGGGAACAAAAACTTGGTTTTCTATTACTTTTAAATTTCACAAGGTGTCTCCCCAAGTTGTATGCTCATCAAAACTTAATTACCTGTTAATCTTTTTTGTTGTCATTGATGTACCATTTTTTTCCAGAAGCCATTTGTTTTCAAGGCTTAAGGAATCCTCATCTATTTATCTTTTCTCACTCCAGGAGCCATTCTGCAACACTGATCAGCTACACCACCTTTTGCTGTATCTCTTCAAGTTCTGCAATATCTTATCGAAGTTACTTTCTGCTCTGATTCATCTGGAGAAATTCTGTTATCAGTAGACCACACCATACAGCCTTACTTTTCTTTTTTTTCCCAGTAGCTGGTAGGGTGCTGTGGTTTGGATTCAGTATGAGAATAATGTTGGTAACACACCGATGTTTTGGCTGTTGCTAAGCAGTGCTTACCCTAAATCAAGGACTGCTCAGTTTGCCCATGCTCTGACAGCAAGTAGGTTCATGAGGAACTGGGAGGGAGAACAGCCAGGACAGATGATCTGAATTGAACAAACATAGAATGATGTGTCTGGTATTATAAACCAGAGGGAGCTGGCTGTAAGGAAGTATTTGCTGCTTAGGGAGAGGCTGGGCATCAGTCAGTGAGTGGTGGAAATTTGTATTGTGCATTGCTTTTTTCTCTTACGTTTTATTCCTCTTTTTTCCTGTTCATTGCTGTTAGTATTAAACTAGTATTAGTAGCAGTATTACTACATTTTACTTCTTTTCCATTATTAAACTGTTCCTATTTCAACCCACAGATTTTACCTTTTACTGATTCTCCATAACCCACCAGAGGGGAGGGACAGGGAGTGAGTGAGTGAGTGAGTGAGTGAGTGAGTGAGTGAGTGAGTGTGTGCATGGTACTTAGTTGCTGCTGGGGTTAAACCAACACAGTCCTTTTTTTGTGCCCACAATGTGTGGCACAAAATGTTGAGATAATGGCAGATCTGACCAGAGCACATTAGAAAATATTTGTTATAAGCACTTGTTGTATTAGTTTATTAGCTAGTCACAATGTTAACCTTTTTTTGGTCTCAGAGTTGTTGCATTTGTTCCCAAGGTTGTTTTATGTAACCTCTTACTTGCAGTATGTGTTCCCTGACATGCTGTTTACAACATCTGAGGGCTGGGCTAAAGTTATCACGTTGTTGTACTCTGTAATACTAGCTTATGATATTACAGAATTGGTGGTCTTGAAATTGACCTGGTATGGTATTCAGTGTTGCTGCCATGTCTGTACCGCAGGAGCCATCTTTGGAAACTGTTAATAATTGCACATCTTACCTTTACTCCAAGAATCAGCCTGTGGAGAAGACATCTTCACACATTTTCTCCTTCTCCTCCAGCTTAAATGCCATTGCATTTGAGAATTTTGAAAATTTTTGATCACCTTGGAGTGTTCAAACCAGCATGGTGTTATTGCTAGGAACCAGGAAACTGGCTCAAATCTTGTGCAGGGTAAACAACTATTTGTGTTTACTTCAAACCATTGGGACAAGCAATGCAGCTACTCAAATTCCAGGAACAGTCACTACTTCTACTCAAAACCTGGTGACAAGCACTGTCTACTCAAACCCCAGCAAGAGGCGCTACAGGTACTCATACCCCAGTGATGGGTGATGCAGCTGAACCAGAGCACCAACCCATGCCTGTAGCAGTTGACCCTATACATATGAAGGACACAAAAGGCAGGTTGTTTATTCCCGGAGGACAAAGCAGGGACATCAGGAAGGCAGAGAAGGAAGAGGCAGAACAAGAGGTTCTGTGAGCTGTGTGATTTGTGAAGAGGTTTCAACTGTTGTCCAGTATGAGCATATTGTTACCTGGCTGCTTAGATGCTAGCACTGTGGGCCACTAGCCTGGAGTAAAACTTTAGGGAATTTAAGCAGCTGGATCACCTTCTAGGGAAAGGGGCATTGACAAAGTGATTGGAAAAGGGACAAGTCCTCAGAGTTTCTGAAGGTGACTCCTGTCAAACGTGAAGGAAAGGTATCCCTACAAATAAGATGTTAGGTGACGCCATGGCAAGTAGACCACAATGAAAAGAGGTATCTGTGAAAGCCCAATCTAATTTTTATTTATGCCTCAACATATGTTCTACGTGAGGTGAAAAAATTACTTTAAAGGCTATATACGTCTGGAATCTCTGTCCCCCGAGAGCCTTTGCCTGGCAGCGATCAGGAGAGAGGAAGATTCCACTGCTGCTCTGCAAGCACCGCCCCTCACTAGTGGGGCAGATCCCCGGGTGCCCGGGAAAAAACGCGCGGAAAAAGTGCACGGGAAGGCACGCTATAGGAGGGCGAAGCACATAAAAGCAATTAATTGCGATACAAGCCGAGGCAATTTTCTTTGGGTTTCTTGGAGGGAGCAGGGGTTCGCCCGGAGCGTCAGCTCTGTCCCCTTCGTCCCCTTCGCATTTTTCTCCCTGCAATCCGCTCTTTTCCTGGCTGTCCTGTCTGCCCGTGTCCTGCTCTGCTTCGCTGCTTGCCCGAGACAGCTCCGTCACCGCGACAGCCTCGTGCTCGCTGCTTCTCCGACGACAGAGCCACTGCTGCCGCCTGCACCCTGCCTGCACCCAGCCCGGAGCTGAAGTTGTAGGGTCCGGGGGGGTCCGGCCGCCTGGCCCCAGTGAGCTGCAGGGGCTTCGGGAGACCTCGGGGGCCTCACCTGGGCCCAAGCTCTCAGCCCTCCCGGCTGTTCAGCTCTGTCCCAGAGGCGGCTGCGGTCAGCCTCGGTGTTCCCAGGCTCGCTCCTTGGAGCGGCAGGGACCACGCGGCGGAGGCGGGTGCCTGCCGGGCAGGAACGCCGTGGAGTCGCTGGTCGCTTCCCGTGATAAAGAAAGTGCGACGAGCTGAGAGTCGCCAGTGTGCAGTTTATTCAGGAGAAGCGGCGCGGGGGAGGCACACTGGGGGCTCTCGGGTGGGGCGGTCCACGCAGCTGCCGGGCGCAGAACCCGGCGGGGCTGGGGTCGCGGCCACACCACCCGAGAGAACAAAGGGAGGGGGTTTTTAGGGGGAAATACGGGGTTTCCCGGGGAGGAACAACAGGGGCGGAGCCAACGGGGCTCCGGGACAACATGAGGGACAAGCGGGGGAGCAAATGAAATATAAGTAGGGAGGGGATTACAAGCAACTCATGGGGGAAGCCCGGCAACAGAACATTCTAGTGAGGGCAAGCAGCGGGGGCGGTGACAGGGGCGGGGAAGCGGACTTTAAACCAATAAACTTAGGAAAAACTTTCCAGGGGAGGGAGAGAGCGGTTTACGGCCCGGCCTCCTCCGAGTCCCAGGCGATGGCATCCTCGGCAGCGTCCGCGTGGATTACGCCGACCGCCGGCCTTGGGGACTCGGTTTCTGCAGCATCGGGCCGCCGCACCCCCACACGGAGCTGCCTGCAGCCACCGTGCTCCGACCCTGACTGCCCTCGAGTTTTGCTCCTGCTCTTCCGCCCCGGGAGCCACGCAGGCTCTCGCAGCTCGCAGCGCTTACTCCATCTGCCGAACGCTCACCGACGGGGCGCCCGGGGTGCAGCGATTTGCCTCGTATTCTCTCTCTTTCTCTCTTTCCTTCTTTGTTCCTTTTCCTGTACCCCTTGGGTAGAAACACTAACCCTTTTTTTACTAATAAACAGTCTTCAGATATAATATTGCCCCATGGGTGCTTCGTTTTGTTTGTTTGTTTATTTTTTTGTCCGAGAAATCCATTAAAAGAATCCTTCCCGAGTCCCCCTTTTAGAGCGCAACGGGACAGTATCCCATACCTAAGGGAATTAGGTGTGCTAGAGATGATCCATTTGCACACAAAAAACCTGCAATTACCTGCAGATGCAGATCAAGTCTTGTGCACTTGAACCATGTCTGGACCAGTATCTCAGCTATTAAGAGCAAGCCTTCCTTTGATCAAGAGAGAGGAAAATGCACAAGGTTATGGAAAATGCACACCATGAGGTACCCTGTGTATAGGGAGAGGATATGAGTAAGTGGGGTGGAAAATCTTCCACGATCCTAGAGGCATGGGTGCCTGAACTTCAAGGGAAAACAATCACAAATTAGGGTTCTTCCAGCAAACTTACTGTTCGGTCTCCAGTTAATAGTTCCCCAGGCAGAGTGGAAGGGTAGATCTTCCTCCAGATCATATGGAAAGGAATTCTAATCTGTTTTCCCAAGAAGTCAGTGAGGAATCTTTTGACCAGGACTAGAGGGGCCTGACCCCAGCCAGGGGGAGGAGAGTGACACTGGGTTTACTGGGCTGTGTGGATCTGATAGCCTGGTTCATCAGCCCCACACAAGTCCCTAGGAGACACCAGTGCACAGTATACCCTAATGCCATCTCGCTAGAATCCATTTATATTCTGGAATGACAGGGGACTTCCAAAAGCTGTATTGGAGGCTGAAGTCAGTCCGACTGGGACTGAGTGGAAAAAGCACCATATTATAACCGGCCCAGAGGAATCCTTGGTGTAAAATACCCCTGGAGAGGCTATTTCAAGGACCCAAAAGGCTAACAATTGGCCTTTGGTGTAGCTGCCTTGGAGATGAAGGAAGTTAGGGAGCTCTCTGCCTAGTCTCTTGGAGGACCCTTGTGTTGTGGGGTTGCTGAAGGCTGAAGAACAGCAGGTGCCAATTGCTGCCACAACAGGGCACCAGTCAGAGGATCTCTCCAACTGAAACTCCATGATTCCTACCCATAAGGGGGTTTGCTGACTGTAGAGCCACGGAGTGATCAGGAGGACCTGATTACCCTTAACAGCCCCATAAGGCAAGTGTGAAATTTTAACAGAGAACGGAGACTTAGAAAAAAGATTATTGTGGCCTTGGAGGGAAGGAAGGTCCAAGACAGCTGGTTATTCAAGGAAGGCTTCCTCGGGCTCAAGATACAGGAACCATTCCTGGGCATGGAGCAGACAATCAGGAATAGAGTATCATCATAAAATCACCCCAAGACAGCTGGGCATCAGTCTGTGGGTAGTGAAAAACTGTGTTGTACATAACTTGTTTCTCTTGAGTTTTACTTTCTCATTTTCATTAAAATTATTATTGTTGTTAGTATTATCATTAGTATTATTATAATTACTGCTTTTTTATCATTAGTATTGTTTGGAACATTATTAAATTTTATTTTGTTTCAATAATTAAATGGTTCTTATATCAAGCCATGAAGTTGATTCTCCTTCCCCCTGGGGCAGAGGGGAGTGGTCAAATGGCTATGTGATTCTTAGTTGCTGGCTGGGGTTAAACTATGATACCTGGTGAAACAGAGAACAGGCAAGCTTTCTACCACTAATATAAGCAGTTTCTCTGCTCACTGCGTAAGAATAATAGACTGGAAGCTACTTTGCAAATATGTCTTATCCAGGTGCTCCTCATTTCCCTGTTGCTGTTTGCTGCTCTTTGTACAATTGTTGCTTTTGGAACCCTAACGTTGTGCATCTCGGAGGGAAAGAATGTAGATGTTCTGAGAATGAGCAATGTGTTTTGCTAGTTTTAAATATAACTGGCAGGCTGTAGCACATTAGTCCTACTAACACAATTAGAATGCTGAACTGCCACATTTGATGTGTACATCCTAAATCAAATCCTTCCCTTGCTCCTCTGTTCTCCTGTTTGAGTTCACTTGTCTTCAGAAATCACTGAGTCCCTTGACACTTCCTTTCAAACTATGCCGTCTGTCTGTAGGCACTCGTTCTTCAAAGTAGTAACACTGCCAACATTAAAGGATTGCTAACTGATAAGCAGGCATATGTAGTTGAAAGGGAATTCCTCTCTTTTGAGTGTTCACACATCAATGCATTTTCCTGTGGAAGGTATGGAAATGTTTTTCTGCAAGGCAGATAAATTAATCATCACTGTAATGTTATCAAGTGAAGTAAGACTTTTATGAAGAGGACATCCCTCCTCTAGCTTCTATGTCACTCTCCCATTCTTACTTTCAAGAATCTCAGAGAAGTTTGCAGATGCCAATAAATTCCCAGCACTGCTGAGAGCCATAGGAGAGTGAGCCTTACACTACAGGTGATAAATGTAAGGTATGTGAAAAATTATTTACCACGTATTTACCCAAAAATAGCTGTCATATGGCAGAATTTAGTACACATTAGGAAGGTCAAGAACCTCTCACTGGCTTCCATCTAATCAAATTTCCAGGGTACAATTTCCATGTCTGCATAATCAATTTGACAACACAAGAAAAAATTAAAACCCCATGACTGAGCTGTGTATTTTTCAGATTCTGCAGGATGAAGAACCTTCACAGATGTATTATAACTGGGAGCCTTGAAACATACAGTGCTGCTAAGCTTCAAATAAAGTATAGGGGCTGGACACATTCTAATATGTTTTTTTTGTTTTGAGGAGCCCAAAATCTCACACAGTACTTAAGGTGAGGCTGCACCAGTACTGAGTATATTGGGACAATCACTTCTTTTGGCCAGTTAGCTATACTGCACTTGATGTACCCCAGGGTACTGTGGGCCCTTTTGGCTGCCAGAGCACATTGTTGACTGTCAATGGAATAACCATATCCCTTTCTACAGGGCTGCACTCTAGAATCTGATTCCCCAGCCTGTACCTGCGTTTGGCATTACCCTCTCCCAGGTACAGAGGGTGACATGTTCTTGTTAAATTTTATACAGCTGATGATCTTACAGCACTCAAACCTTTTAATAGGTCTTTCTGTGAGATGTCTCTACCCTCAAGGCAAGCAGTGTCTCCTCCTAGTTTAGTATTGCCTGTAAACTTAGAGTGCATTCTATTTCTGTGCCTGTGTGTCTCATAAAAATACAGAAGTTCTACGCTGACCCCTGAAAACACCACTAGCGACTGGCCTCAGCCAAATGTTGCCCCCTTTACTACAACTCTGTAAACACAATCCTTCATCCTGTTTTTCACCTGTCATATTGTGTATGTGTCCACCTGTATGCTTAACATTTTGTCCAGAAGGATAAGGTCAGTGACTGTATCAAAATCTTTGCTAAAAATAAGCAACCCCCACATCCACTGCCTTCCCCTTGTCCACTGGACAGTAACCTTAGGAAGGCATGACTTTGCCTTCAGGAGCCCATCTTGGCTTTGATTGATGACTGCGTTGTTTTTCAAATGTTTTTAAATAGCTCTCAGATAATCTTCTACATAATATTACTATGAATTAAAGTGAGAATGATTGAAATTAAATTTTGGCCATATAAATTTTTCTCCCTACCATGTGAAACAACAATTCTGTAATCATCCTGTGTAGCCTGACCTTCCTTCCCAAGTCTTCCCATTTTCCTTTTCTACCTGAAAGCCCATAGGAATTCCTGACCCCTGGTAAATATCAGTTTGGATTATGTGATCTGTTTCATTCAGTTCCTGTTCAAGGTTCATAGTTTGTCTGGAAATTGCATTTTTAATTTGATAAAATAGTTTCTAGTTTTGTCAAAGGCTGAGAATTTGCTAGAGGTTGTCTAAGCCTCAGGCATAGAAAGAACATTTCAGTTCTAGTGGCATAGTACAACATAAATTTCTGTATTGTTGGCATTGTATGGGCCTTTAAATAGAAAAAAAAAAACCCTTTTACTAACCTCCCACCAACCTCTTATAAGTAGGTTGTTGACTTTTGAGGGCAAAAAAAAAAAAGTTACAGGAGAATAAAGATTTCAATTATGTATGAAATTACCACCATACAATTTAAGCCTAATTCTGTAAAATTATGCTTTTGTGTGTGAGTCTAGCTCAGAATCATTAATGATCTGAAAGCATTTCTTACTGGTTATTTTAAAAGCTCTGAAGCCATGTAAGAATTCAAGAGTTCTAATAAAGCAAAAAATGGAAAACTGGCAAATACTGGAATCCTATAAAAATAAAAATACTTCATGAAAATCTTTCTTTCTTGTTACCAGCTTGGCAGACTTTTAAAAAATATGTTAATGAGCTATTTCTTTAAATATTTCTCTATGCCTGGGAAGAAGGGTGTCATATTAGTTCATTTGGTATAAGATTGTGCAATTGAAAATGCTGATAAAAGGAGATTGCATTTTCTGCGTTAATGAGTACTTGAACCTTCAGTATGTTTTTCTGTTTAAAAGGTGTGAAGACACTCCAGATTCTCTTCCCTGACAAAGAAGATTCATCTCTAAAATATGTTTTTGAAGTGAAAAATTCTTTGTCTAGCCTGAATACACTTCCTTTCTAAAGGGAACTAATGATATCAAAGCAGTCAAGAGTCTTAATAAGAGTGGGAAGCTTCATTAGTAAAGCAGGAGATACAGAATAGATGATAATGTCCTGGTAGAAATGTTCAGGCTGGGTCTGCCAACCTGACAGCTGGATACCTGGGCACACTTGACCCGGAGAACCCAATTTTCACATCTCAGAGGACTGGTAGAAATTACGTTTCTTATGACTGAGAAATAACTCCCAGAAGGAATAGTTCATATTTAGATCTATTTACAAAGTAGTAACCTCTGTAGGCAGTGTCCTGTTCCAGAAATTGGGTTTGATAATCATGAAATTCAGCCTGAGGAAGGAAATTTGATTTTCTTTCAGAATGCCTCTTTCTGTTGCTTCAGGTGGGCTCAGCTCTACTATGGAATAAGACCTAGTGCTATATTGTTATTTGTAATTAGGATATTAAATGCTCTGTAATATTTCTTTATTCTTTATAGAATCATAATATAGCTACAGAAAAAAATGAAGCTTTAATTCAGCTGTGTGTGAAACAGGTTGTGTGACTCAATATTAGTAATGTTTATATAGAAAAGATTATATCCAACTACTCATTCATACTATACTACTCTAATTTTCTCAAAAGTCCAAAGGTTGCAGATTTCTTTGCACTTCTTGCCAACAGGAACAATAAATTATGCTTTTGTGAAGTTCTTTGAGACACTATTAATAATGCTTTTTCTCTGGACACAGCAGACCTATAGAACACACATATTAAAGACTGGAATGTGCTGTGGTGTGGATCTGAAGCCTGACATGTAGACAAAATATGCAGCATAAGAAGGCATATTGCCTCCATTTCTAGAGATGGAAGAACATAGATTTATAAATGAAAACCCGGCATAATTTTAGTTCCAATTGCATCTTTTTGAAGTTATTTTTGGACTATTTTTTCATTAATATTTGGCAAAATTCCAGTAACTAAAGTGCAGAAATTCTGCTCTGCTTTTTGTTTGGTTTAACTACATAATCATAATGATGAAAATATATTGCTTCCTAAAAATGAACTGCTTACTTCACTCAGAGTGTATTTTGCCTAAATTTTCAGTCATTCTGAGATTCCCCAACCCAGTCTGTACATAGTAATTTTCCTTAAAAAAATTCAACTGCTACCAAAAAACCAAGAAAAAATTACTACCAAGTCTTCTAATTGTTACCAAAAAATGAACCAAACTCTCTTGAACCTCTTAGAGAACCAGTACAGATGTTTAGAATGGTTATGTAGACTGGTATTTAGAATGTTACATGTCAACATTCATCTCTGCTGAGCAATCACAGAATTAAATACAGTTCTATTGTCGACTTACCTACCAAAAAGCAGAGATTTTGGTTTTGATTTACTTGAGTAATTCTGTGGATTTTCTAAAACAGGTTTTTACAGAATCCTCTTGGTTTCTTTCTGATAATGGTTTGTAAGGACAAATGGGAAAGTTTTGGAAGTGCCTTCATTAACCTATCTTTGGGATAGTAAGTGCTCTGCAGTGATGTCCTGGAAGTGCTTGGTTTGCACAGCAGTATTCATAATTATGGCCAAACAATTTCAGCAACCTGTGCTCTCATGCTGCTGTAGGCAACAAATGCTGATCCAACTGCATTATTGGATCAAGTGAGAGTTATGGATGTCACCTACCTGAATTTCTGTAAGGCGTTTGATATGCTGCCCCAGAACATTCTTACCTCTAAACTGCAGACATGGGGATTTGGTGGAGAAGGAATTGACTGATGGCTGCACCCAAACTCTTGCAGAAAATGATTCAATGTACAAGTGGAAACGAGTAAAGAATGATGTCAAAAGAATGTTCATACTGGGACCAACGCTATGTAAAGTCTTCATCAATGATATAGTCAGTGGGATTGAGTACACCCTCAGCAAGCTTGCAGGGGACACATAACTGAGTCAATTTGTTAGTTAATTTGCTAGAGGGAAAAAAGGCATCTGTGCTGGTTTTGGCCAGGATAGAGGTAATTTTCTTCACTGTAGCTGTAAGGGTTGTGAGCTCAGCAACTGAGCTGGGGGAAGAAGGAGAAATGGGGCATATTTGTATTTAAAGCATTTGTCTTCTGTGTCACTGTTACGCTTGGTGGAGCCTGACTTGCCTAGCGATGGCTAAACACCTGCCTGCATGTGGGAAGCAGTGAGTTAATCCCTTGTTTGCCTTTGCTTGTATATGCTTTTAGCTTTCCCTATTAAACTGTCTTCATCTCAAACCACAATTTTTTCTCTTTTACTCTCCATCTTTCTCCTGTACTAAAAAGAGGGTGTGTGTGGGAGTGAGCAAATAGCTGTGTGGGGCTTAGTTGCTGACTAAGCAAGACCTCTCTGGTGATGACAGCATCCAGCGGGATCTTGACAGGCTTGAAGAGATATTAACCACCTGAAGTCCCCTAAGGCCAAAGTGCAGAGTGTTCCACCTGGGTCAGGTCAATCTGAAGTGTCAATACAGGATGGGAGGGAAAGAGGTTGAAAGCAGCCCTGCCGAGTCGTTGGGATGCTGTTGAATGAAAAATTGGACATGTCTTGGCAAGGTGCACTCACAGCCCAAAAAGTCTAATGTATCGAAAGAAGTGTGGCCAGTAGATCATGGGAGGTGATTCTGCCTCTCTTTCCTTCTCTGGTGGGACACCATCTGGAGTATGTCTATAACTGAAAATGTGGCGATGCCTTCCCATTAAAGCGCAGGGCAATGACATACAAGCTAATGGTGTTACTCTGCATTTACACCCCTGCCCAGAGAGTGGGATTAAACTCCTTGTACTTAATCATCCCAATAATAATGGTTTATATTATAAATTCTATCATAGTTTGTACAGAGACAGATGAGCAGCAATGGATGACTCTGGATATTAGACAAGGAATGGATATTTATCATACCAAAATCTTGACATTTTTATATTAAATAGGTGCCAGTAGAGCATATAGAGTTTATAATACTAATTAAATTGTTGTATTTTTAGTATGGAAACCTTGAAAACTACAAGCCTTGATCAATGATGAATGATGCAGTCATTTTTGTAATGTAGGGTTAATGGCTTCTCTTGCCATGCAGGGCTAATTTAAGGAAGGTTTATCCCCAGACAGTCTAAGGCTCTACTTCCTTTCCTTTCTAGTGTAGAAATATAATACCAATAAGACAGTTTTCCTGAGTACTTTAACTTTTTTTTGTAAGTAATGCAACGACAGCAGTTATTGTGTATGATGTGAGTGAAAGTTTTCTGTCATTTGTGTGGAAGGAAAATAACTTTTCCAAATAAAGAATAACTATGAAGTTTTAGCTCTTTCAGCTATTTGACCCTGTTTGTCTATCAGTGTAAAACCTTTGCACTTCAAATCAGGAAGAGATAATGGGTGTATGTGGTTACCTGAGACCATGTATCAGATGGAAAGGAAGCCTTGAGTCACCTATTGAGGATAAAAGAATGCACAAGACTTCTGATGAGTACCCAACCACTACTGGAATGGACCAAGCATGACGCTGCATCTTCTGTGATACTGAAGCTCCCTGCATCTGCTACTCTGTGATGCACTTTTTCCAGCACCTCTATTCAAGTACATTGGTGCCTAGCTCCAAAACAAGCACTACAGAGATCCAGTTAAAGGATGGAGAGTTCTTAGATTTTCTGAGCATTACTGTCTAGTGGCTGTGTTGTAGTATGACTCACACACAGACACAATGCTCAAATCACAGTGGTCATAGCTACTTTGATTTAAAAATGCACAAGTGAAAAGCACTCAATTTCAGAAGACAGATAAAGGATGTTTTAAAGATACAATTTCATTTACTTCAGAATCAGAAGGGAAATGTACAGGAACTGAAAGGTGGGTTAGATAAGTAAGTGTGAGGGCAGAAGTACAGCATAAGCTTAAGAAAACAAAATACAAAACAATCACAAAAATTACCAAGGTGACATGGAGTAGTGTATTAGCAATAAAGAGAAGAAAAAAATATTGGTTTGCTGTGCTGTGGTTGGTGCACCTCTGGATGGGTTTGCTCTGGCACACTGGTGACTCACACTGAGCCTGCTGCCAACCAGCACCCCTGGGTCCCTTTCTCCAGCCACTCTTCTCCCAGTTTGTATTTGTGCCAGGTGTTAGTGCCAAGAGCAGTGTCCTGCATTTGTTGCTAAATTTCATGCCATTCTGGAAGGCCTCTTGTCCCATGAGGGAGTCAACTGCACCTCCCAGTTTGGAATCATCAGCAGGCTTTCTAATGGTGCATTCAACTCCTTCATCCAGGTCATTGACAAACATTTTGAACATCACTAGCCTTAGAACTGAGCCCCGAGGAACACCTCTGGTGACTTGTCTGCAGCCACCTGTAGCCCCATTCACTGGAATTCTTTGAGCTCTGTCCTTCAGAAAGTTCTACACCCAGTGCTCCATGACCCTACTCATCCCACAGGTGGATAACTTGTTCAGAAGGATGTTGTGAGGGACAGTATAAAAAGTCTTATAAGGAGGAAAAATACCTCCATCAACTTCCTTTCATGCATTAACTGATGAAGCTTCCCATAGCTGTCTTTTGAGGATGTTTCTGAGTGCAAAATAAGGTATCAAATTGCCTCCCCATTGGCCACTATCTGTGTCCTTTTTAGTTTCTGTAATTTTATTTTTTTTGTTTTATTTTATGAGCTCATTATCTGCTCAGTTTCATTCGCCTTATTTCTAACAGAGGGCAGAGAGGGCCTGCTGCACCTTACAGGATGATGAGTGAGAAGTCAAGCACAGTAACAAGGCAAGTAAGAGCAGGGATGTCACTGAAAAGGAGATGGGATGGGGATGGGGATGGGGACGGGGTAAATCCAGGTCAGGATCAGTGTTAGAGGCAGATATCAGGGTCAGACACATCCCACTATACATTATTTTCTGGGTGTAGTCTCATGGATTTGGATGTTTCTGTTTTTGACAGACATCTGCTGTTGCTGAATAGATACCCCAGCAAACTTTGGTGCATGGCTTGTTCTTTGTCTTTGCTCCTTTTTCAGTGTCTACTGACAAAGGCTATCATTGTCATTACAGTAATCTTTGGTAAACAGTTTATGACTCTTAAGTGATGGGTGTCAGTAAGAACTTCCTGATGACAACAGGTGTTCTGAGAGGTAATACTGTTTCAAACCATATTCACCATCAGACCTTGAGTAGGTATCAGGTAACCAAGAAATGGTGACAGTTTAAACCACTCACTCTCACCTATCAGAAAGGCTGTCATATATGAGGGTTTCTGATAGGTTTTGGAATAAACTCATGTTCAGGGAGTTTCTGTTTCCATTAGGGCCTCTCATCTTTCTCTCTCATTGAAGGCAAGGCACGCTGCCTCACAGCACTATCTGCCCTACTTTGTCCAACGGGGTAGACATGCCCATGACAGAGCGTTGTGAGCCATCCAGCAACACAGAAAAAGGTTCTTTAGTACAAGCAATGTTTCTTGGTCCACTAGTCATAAATTTCATGGTCTGAACAGTCACTTTCTGGAAAAGAGGGGCAGTTCCTGCTTACCTCAGGACCATGTTTTCTATCTAAAACTGGAGGATAGAAAAATTAGAAAATTTATTTCTTACTCTCTGTGTCTTCTGCTTAGTTGTAAAGAAAAGTGCAATTACAAATGCTTCAGTAATCACACAGAGGATTCCATTTCATGGCTGGTTGAACTGGAAAATAAAAAGTTATTACCTGTGAAATATCCTAATTAAATTCTTGATGGCAGGGTCAAATATACATTTTAAAGTAATGTTTAAAAGAGGTTATAGTTTCAAAGTATAGTTTTAAAGGTGATTTTTTTTCTTTCCAAATATACTCTTCATTGGAACTAGAATTTTATGAGGGTTAATATGCTCTTTTCCACAGGTTAATATGCTTCAAGTTCCACAGGTGTTGGACATATCTGTGGACCATGTAGTTTCCAACATGAAAATTTTACCTGCTGCAGAAGAAGTACAGAAACCTGAATCTTCAGACAGATCTGAAGATCACAGTTCTGACATGCTGTTTAAAAAGTAGACCTGTCCAGTGTTTAAAAGGATAGTCTCATCTGCTTTGAAAAGTTCATGTAAGTCTGGCATTTCTGCTCAAAAAATTACTTTCCTGAAGCTATTAAATATTCTTCCTTTTTTTGTGATTTTAGAAAGTGGGTTTTGTTGCTACTTTATTTTTGTTAGCAATGGAAATACAGAGAGAGATGAATACAATGTCTCTTCCCATGTATCACCAACAGAATTACCAAGAGAGCTGTATTGACTGAAAGCTCTACAATTAATTTCAAAAAGAAAAGAAAAAAAATGCTTTCATGGGTTTCATAATTACACTGGAAAGCATCCTTGCAGAGTTCTGAGAGTAAATATTTTTCTGAAAAATTCTTTATTACAACAAAAGAATTGGCCTTCCTTTACTGATTGTTGTGATAGAGGACAATTAAAAATATGGATTTTTTTGAAAATAAAGCAGGACAGAAGAAGATAATGCAACACAAAAGTAGCAATGGAACCATTGCATTTTTTGACTGTCATTTACAGAGTGACATAATTTTACTAATAATTTTGAATATTTATTAATTAATTTTACAGTCATTAATAACAATAGAAGCAGTAATCATCATCATCATCATCATCATCATCATCATCATTGTCAAAATCATCATATTCTTCATTACTTTCCCCCTGTTATTGAATCATAGAATAGTTTGAGTTAGAAGGCACCCTTTAAAGTCATCTAGTCCAACCTTACTGCAATGATCAGGGGTGTCTTCAACTAGACCAGGTTGCTCAAAGGCCCATCCATCCTGACCTTGAACACTTCCAGGGATGGGCACCCACAGTGTCTCTGGGCAAACTGTTCCAGTGTTTCACCTATCTAGGCTCAATCTACCCTGTCCTGTTGCATCAGGTCCTCTTAAAAACTCTGCTCCCACCTTTCTTAAAAGCCCCCTGTAAGTATTAAATTGTGGCAATAAGGTCTTCCTGGAGTCTTCTCCAATCTTTCCTCGTAGGAGAGGCACTCCAGCCCTCTGATCATCCTCATGGCCCTCTTTGGACTCACTCCAGTAGATCCATGTCTTTCCTGTGCTGAGAGTCCCAGAGCTGGATGTAGCACTCTGGGGGGTGGGGGTGTCAAATCACTAGAGCAAAGTAGAGAGATAAAATCATCTCACTCAACCTGCTGGCCATGATGCTTTTGATGCATTCCAGTTGACTTTCTGAGCTGTGAGTGTACATTGCCAACACACATCCAGTTTTTCATCCACCAGGACCCACAAGTCCTTCTTGGCAAGGCTGCTGTCCATCCACTCATCCTCCAGCCTGTGTTGATATTGGGGATTGCTCCAACCCAGGTGTCTCACCTTGCATGTGGCCTTGTTGTCCCTCAGGGTGTTCTCACAGGCTCACTCTTGAAGCTTGTCTACATTCTTCTGGATGACATCCTGTCCCTCAGGAGTGTCAGCTCCACCACTCACCTTGGTATCGTTAGCAAACTTGCAGAGGTTTCACTTGATCTAGCCATCTCCATATCACTGATGAAGATATGTCACTGTAAATCTGCAAAAGAAAGTCCTTTCTAGCCACCCTAAGTCACCTCAGACAGCTAAACTGCTATCTTCTGTATCCCCTATTTTGGCACTTAAAAGCAAATCTTTTAGTTACAGCAGCTAGTCCGTACATACTGCTAAACTAACATTATTTTGGTAGCAGCTAGATCACTTCAGTTCTGCTGTGAGTATTCAGTATTCTTTAAATTTAGGCCAGTAACTTTACATTAGGTTTGTCATGACTTATTACATCTATATGTCTTCTAGTTACCGTACCGTTTTTATTCCTTCAATAGTTTGATATTTCAGCTTAGGAAGATAATTGTTTTTGCAATTTCTCCCACTCACTGTGTGACAATTATGTGCAAAATGAGGAATGACTTTGTGCGTGTGACCTGAAATATTTCTCCAATACTTGTTCTGCTCTCATCCTTATGAACAATTTGGTAACTTTTACATGCACAGACAGTCTAATAAAGGCTACTGTTAGCAGATGCCAAGAAGTCATTTCACCAGTCCTTTACTCTTGGAATTCCAATGAGGTCAGTTGGAGATATTTCTGATTTATATTGTCATAACTGAGAATAAAGGCAGTTCATGCAATCTGCCAGGGTGCCACCACTGACATATTGTTTGAGGAAAATAGTGACTATGTAATGAATCCTACCTAAAAATAGTGCCTTGTGGGAGACTTTTACCTATTTTCTCTAAGTAGGCTTATTCAGATTTAAGTGGAAAGTACTGTGAACTCTAGGGGGGGACTTTGTAAAAATTCTGGTGTTTAAAGTAGTAGACATACTGAATGGGCCTTTGAAAGCTGCTTTGGAGTCTCTCTTTCAACAAAATCAGTATGCTGATATACAGCTTTTGTTGCTTTGGAACACTTACATAGGAAATTCCTTCATCATTGAGAACCTCATCACTTTTGATGTCATCCATTATGATGACTCTGAAATATTGTGATAGTGTTCTAAAGTCCTAAGATACAATACATCACAATCTCAGACTTCATGCTCTGGGAAAGACACTTAAGAGTTCTTGATTTTTAAATATTTTCATATCCACACAAGAATATTTTCCTGAAAGCTAAAGAATATACTCTTGGCAAGTTTAGAATCTATCTGTAGTTCTTGACTGTTCATTATCAGAGGGATGAACGAGTAATTTTGAATGTGATGAAAGATGACACAATAGGAGCGTTTTTTAAGGCAGAGTATGGTTAATGAGTTCATGGTAGGAATGTAGGTAGACTTTATTGGACTATACTGACTGCAATACTCAAAAGAACACAATAATTTTCACAATAAAGCTTTCTTTTTACTGTGGTAGATCTTCAGTGCAAGGACAGTAATTTTTCTGCTGCCTTTGCTTGTTATAGGTTCTGTGACATTGCTTGCAGTAGTGTAGGAAAAATAAATTGTTGTAATAATACTCTGCAAAATTACAGACTGTGTAGTCATCCCATGTATTTGGACTAGAAAAGATGCAATATCCATATTACCTGGAGTGTGTACCTCTATTTTAGGGAGGTATAGGGATCTTGTGCAAAAGTATTAAATATATTTTTAAAGACTGATAAGCAAACAATCTAAATACTGCATTTTATTTTTTCTGGAACATAGCAAGGCCAAAATACAGAAATCTAAAACTTTTTGAATTATAATGCTTTTTTACTTAAACTTTACAAGTATGCATTTTGCTTCTGACATTTTCTTAAAGTAATTTCAAGTTTTGCTACTTCTACTTAGAATTTCAGACAGGTTTATAATGTCTAACATGAAGATATCAAAAAACATTTTCATACATTACAAACTTCCCATGAAACAGACAAGCTTCTTCTTCAGTGTCAAATGTGTTGTGACTCACATGAGTTCAAACAGAATGCAAAGGTAACCAAAATATTGCTGTTGGAGAGTTTTGTGTTGGCTTGACAGTGAGGTAAATTGCTGCAAGGTGCCACGTATCAGTAATCAGTATCAGGGCTGATGGTCTCTCATATTCACTTTGTGAACACAGATGTTGGCACAAGAATCTTTCCCTGGCAATGATGTAATGACTCTTTACGTCTCTGCTAATTATATCCTAAGCAAGAAAAGAAGAAAAATAAGACTGGGAGAGAGAGACAGAGAGAGAGAGAAACTTCTTTAAGATTCAAAGGCAGTTTTGAGCTCTTATTTCACATCACCCTAACGAAGTCTTATTCAGACTTGCCCAAATCAAGCGCTATATCTACTGGTCCAGAGCAAATGTGGTGTAACTTAGAAATGCCTTCAAATTCATGAAAGAACTTAACAAGACCCGTTTAGGTCGATGGGCATATTCCTCATTATGAAAGTCTTTGTATCTGGTGGGAATATATCCTTGAGAAGTCTGGAGGAAAGCTCCAGGGCAGAACAGGTCACAGCTGGCTGTCTGTGAACAAGAGCACTGTCATTTCCCAAAGCAA
Source organism: Lichenostomus cassidix (assembly GCF_008360975.1). Lineage (NCBI taxonomy): Eukaryota > Metazoa > Chordata > Aves > Passeriformes > Meliphagidae > Lichenostomus > Lichenostomus cassidix. The sequence continues at coordinate 22,625,244 of NC_139511.1, read as the reverse complement.
TTGCAGAATAAATGCATTTGGAAAAATGTTCTGTGAGCCATGGCCTGACAGCCTCAGTCTGTCAGAATGTGACAGCCGCTTGTGTACAATAGTAAAAAAGAAAGCTGCAGACACTATGTATAGACATCAGCAAATACAGTGAGATAAAGAGAAGCTGGAGTCATGGTCAGCTTGTATGATTTTTGGCAACTTGGCTTCTGCTTCTTCCAAGAGCTTGATTTTCTTATTTGCTTGGGGGTTTTTGATTTCTTTTTTCAGCTGTTATTAGTTTGGTTGTATTTTGTTTTGTTTATATTTTCTAATCTACCTCTTCAGTAGTTGCTTATACTTGTCTGATTACTTACACACAGTTGCAGACAGTGAAATGCATGCTGTGTTTGGCATATTGAGACCAGGGATGAGGTCTTCCTCTGGGTGGGTATTTATGATACTATGCTGGAGACACCTTCACTAGCTTGGCCTTTGGCAGTGCCAAAAGTCTGCAAATATCTGCCACAAAATGTCTTTTTGAGGGATATAGTTATATCAGAGTGTTACTTTGCACTGTTGAGGGAGCAAACATATTCACAGCTTAACCATTCAGTCACCAAAGCTATGAAAATACACTGGCAGTAATCTTCTGGTTTGGATTCCAAAGATTGGTAGCAAACCTGTGGACAGCACTGGGAAGGGCAGATGGCCGTGTCAGGGCAAGCATATGACTCCTGCCTCAGTACACCACTGAGCAAACAGGATCTGGTTCCCATCCCAGCCCTTGACTCGCTGCAGTCTCATTCAGTTCATGCAGAAGTGTGGCAGCCACATAAACAAAACTGCCAAAAATTCTGAAACCTCTCCCTCCCATTTCTTACTTTTTGCAAGGTTCTCTGACAACTTTTTCAAAATTTTCTATGTCTTGCTTCCACACAGAGAATGTCTCAGCCATGAGCTACTGACCTCAGCATGTGCAGAAAATGAAATCTCCCACTTTCCACTCTGCTCCATGCTGTGGGGATATTTCCCCACACAGCGTGTGTATACCTCAGTCTTTCCTTTCTCTCACATTTTCATCAAAGTGTGCATGGTTTGTCAATGATTATTTTGGCTGTTAACTCCCCTAGTGTCTTTAAGATTCTTCTAGACCTTCCTTGTTTCTGCAGCCATTCATAGACACAAAGGTTACAGAGAGACTTGTGGCAACTGAGTTGAAATGGCTGTGCAGGAAAACTTACTAGAAAAAAGAAATGAGTGAACAAATTAATTTTTTTCATTTCTTTCTGTTGTGGCTTCATGATTATTGTGTCTTTTCTGGGTGCAAGGAAATATCAAAATGTTAGAAAAACTCTCATCACCTATAGAAATGTTCATTCTGTCCTGAATTATTTCCTTTCAAGTGCTTTTCTCCTTCCCTTATTGAGAAATACTCATTTAATGTAATTTAATGTTATTGCGACTTTTCCTTTTGTCTTTTCAACTGCCCTGTGTTTGGTCTAATTCCCAGATTTCTTAATTATAAAAAAATTCTTTCCCTGGGGGCAGTTTGGAAAGGATTTAGGTTTAAAGCAAATAAAGGCTTCAAAAGTAAATAAGACCTTCAATATCCAGCCTTTTTTTTTTTTTTTTTTTTTTTACATATTTTTCTATCATTTTGGTCTGAGAAATGACATGTGTCTCTTAGAAGGTTCCAGTAGTAATTTCCAGGCTACAGTCTAAAACTCAAATAACCAACTCTGCAAAACATAACAGCTACTGCACATCTTCTCAAACTTGTAAAGAAAATGGTGCATAGCTACAGCTCAGCTGGGAAACATTCGTAGCTGGCTTTAAAGTAACCACCTTCTAGCACTTCAAGTTTTTATTTCTACCATTTCTTCCCATTGACAGGCCTTCAAGATGAAAATATATACAGAATGTGAGTTTCAGTTTAGTGTGTGGCTCTATTTGACAGAACCTTTATCCTGATTGTGTAAGTTTAATTTGAAAACCAATTAGTTCTAAAATTGCTTCTGCTTCTGCTCTTTACTGTATGTTGTGCTAGAGGTTTGCTTTATTGTTATTAGTATTTGAAATAGATTGCTACAGCATATGCTGAAAACTCACTTCACAATCAGATTTGTTTCACTTTATATGTTCCCACACCTTTTATTCCTTTATAATTCATCTGATCAGAAAGTGTAAATTGTTTCATGCAACAAAAAATCTCTTTAGCGATACGTACTCTTAAGCAATTTTCTTCAAAATCTAAAAGGATTTTCTGAAGGAATATGTCTAAATACATGACAGATGTTTTTTCTTTTCTAGCGCAGTGAAAATCCATCTTGTAGTTTTACTCTGGAACTGAAGAGGGAGGCCAGTTAATGTAATCTTTCTGGATTTCAGTAAAGCTTTCAATTCTGTCCCTCCCAGGATTATTCTGGACAAACTGTCCCGCACATAGCTGGATAAACACATCATGTGCAGGGTGAGCAACTGGATCACAGGTCAGGCACAAAGGGTTATGGTGAATGGGGTGACATCAGACTGGTGACTGTCACTAGTGGGGTTCCACAGGGCTCCATCCTCAGCCCTGTGCTCTTCAACACGTTCAGGAATGGCTTGGACACAGGACTGAAAGGGTTACTAAGCAAGTTCACAGATGATACAAAACTGGGCAGAGTTGTTGACTCCCTCGAGGTCAGGGAGGCCCTGCAGAGAGACCTCAACAAATGAGAGGACTGGGCAATCACCAACCATATGAAATTCAACAAGGGAAAGTGTCGGTGTCCGGACCCCCGAGGTTGTCCCTGTTGAGGACAACGCCCTCAGGCACTGCAGTGGTCTGGCTCCTCGAGGCAGGAGAGACCCGGCTAGCGGTTGGGTTTTCACTCCCCAGGGTCGGCGACTCGACCCTCTCTGCGACCACCCGACGATGGCTCTCCCAATCCCAGGGTGCCCCAGTTGGATTTGGAGGGACCCTTGGCAGGGTAAGGGCACAGTCCAGGCAGGCAGGAGAGGAAGGCGGCGATCCTCGCGAAACAAGACCAGTCCACGCGTTGAGGGTGAACAACAGTCCTTTATTCCGGGGTGCAAGCAGGGGAAGGAGCTGTTGTTGCCCTCGGGCAGAGGTCCGGCAGAGCCTCGGGTGCGAAGCACAGACGAGTCAGTGATCCGGGGCCTCTGACCACGAGGGCAAGATGGCACCAGGGTTTTAAGGGGAGCCCCGGGGTTTCCCGGGGCGGGAACGCAGGGCCGGGGCCAATCAGGCCCGGGGAAACATGACGGGCAGCAGGGGGAGCAAATGAGAAACAACCAGGGAGGGGATTACATGGAACCAATCAGGGGAGCACAGCAACAGAACAGGCTAGAAGCAGGGAGGCAACAGGGGCGGAGAGAGGAGGGGTACAGCAAACTTTCAACCTATAAACTAACACAAAACTTTGTCGTGGGAGGAGGGAGGGCGGCTCATGGCTCAGCCTCGACAGAGCCCCAAGAGATCACATCTTCGGCGACCCCGGCCTCCGCCACGTTGACCGCAGTCAATGGGATTTCGCATTGGGCGGCACCGAGCTGCCGCCCCTCCACAGGAAAGCACTGGATTCTGCATCTGGGATGGGACAACCCTGGATGTACAAACAGACTGAGGAATGAGAGGCTGGAGAGCAGAAATGACTGCAGGAAAGGGACCTGGGTGTCCTGGTTGATGACAAGGTGAGCATGACCCAGCAGTCAGGCCCTGGCAGCCAGGAGGGTCACTCGTGTCCTGGGGTGCATCAGGCACATCATTGCCAGCTGGGCAAGGGAGGGGATTGTCCTGCTCTGCTCTGCTCTGGGGCAGCCTCACCTCCAGTGCTGGGGGCAGTTTTGGGTGCCACAACACAGAAAAGACATTGAGCTGTTAGAGAGTATCCAAAGGAGGCCATGGGGTGAAGGGCATTGAGGGGAAGCCTTGTGAGGAGTGGCTGAGGTCACTTGGTCTGTTCAGCCTGGAGGAGACTGAGGGGAGACCTCACTGCAGTAACAACTTCCTTGTGAGGGGAAGAAGAGGGGCAGACACTGATCTCTTCTCTGTGGTGACAGTGACAGGACACGAGGGAATGGCCTGAAGTTGTGTCTGAAGAGTTTTAAGATGGATATCAGGAAAAATTTCATCAACCAGAGGGTGCATGGGCACTGAACAGGCTCCCCAGAGAGGCCTGGGGAGCACCAAACCTGGCAGAGCTCAAGAGGCATTTGAACAATGCACTTGGGGACATGATATGATTCTTGTGGCAGGTGCTGTGCAGGGCCAGGAGTTGGATTCTGATGATCCCTGTGTGTCCCTTTCAACTCAGCATATTCTGGGATTCTGTGAAAGCCAAGACTAACACTCTGCATAAATGCTGCAGAATTTTTAAAATCCTTAGTGGAAAATATGGAAATAAAAATAAGGGAAAATAATTGATTTTCAGATATGAAATTGTCTCTAGAAGTGAAAGTAATTCAATTGTATCAAGAGCTGAAAAGGTAGGCTATGTCATTCAGCCATGAACTTTGAACTACTCTCAGTTTCTGTCAAACAGAAAAAAAGGTCTCTAGTCAACACTCTGCAGACTGTGTATTTACTCCAGTTTTCCACTGTAAACTGTAAGGAGACAGATTTGAGCTCAGGTGAATCTTCAAGCTCTGTGATTTTTAAAAATTGGTCTAAATGCAGTAATGGAAAGTTTTCTTTTTCCCACCATCTCTACCTAACTGACCTGGTGGATCCTTAGATGGCACCATGCCTAGCAATGAAGTGATGCAAGGCTGAGCCAATGTTGTTTTAGCAAATGTAACACAAAATCCCCAGTGTTCTGAATGGTCTCATGCCCCAGGGCGGTACATGTGATTCAAGACAGAAACTTGAAAGAACATATCTCCTGATTTTACTCCCCCAAATCCAAAATTGTAAGAAGTACAATTAAAAAAAATTCTCAGGACTTTGCAAAAATGTAACAAAAATCACAGCAAGGGCTTCATAAATATAGTGGAAATTAATTTTCCTCTTCCATTTACTTTAAATTATCTTATATATAGCTCAAGGACTGAACTATGCTAAATCTGAAGTTCCAAAGGAAAGAAAGGGGCACATGCTTCAGGAGCATATAGTTCTTTTTAAAGAGTTATCTGGTTCCTTTTTAGAGCTGTGCTAAATTCTTAAAGATTTTCTGAGAAAGAGGTAAAATCTACTACAGCAGCAAGCCATTGCAATTGCAGTAATTTTGGGATCTTTCAGTCTATTTGTGCAAGATGAAAACAAACACGTGAAAACAAACTCCTCTCTGTTATTTTTTAGTGACCTGTTCTTCAGTTCACTAGTTCCATTAGTTGATAAAGATGCCTCTTGCAGAAAATTCACATGTTCCTCAGCCTCTACAGACACCAAACTGCTCAGCCAGCAAGATGAGGCAACCAAAAATCATAGTATCTTGAGCCTGAATGAACATATCCTGACTCTCAGCGGGACTCTCATGTTGGGCTCATTGCTACAGCAACTGTAGTCATGTAGCTTTGGGATGGTTTGAGCAGAATAGCTGCTAGTGGGGAACAGTTGCATTTTACCAAATGTACCACGTAAATATACCTTCAGCAGATCAAATTTGTGGAGAAAAATCCCTTCTCATTAGCTCCGGCTTGCTTATGATTAACACTTACTGTTCTATTCTGTGTTACATAACCGATTGAATAAAAAACCAGTGTGTTGACACATAAAATAATTCAGAGGCTTACGTCTCTCTCAGTACATCCATGTGTGATGGCTATTTGCAATTAAAAATACACAGGAAGAACTGAAACCTTCTGCTTTGTATTACTTGAACAGTGCAGATGGGGAGCACAGTCTTTCTTTGGAGGGAGAGAACTACCAAAACGACATATATAGCAATTGACAAATGTGACACGAACAATCAAAGGCTCTTAGCATCATGCTGTGAAAACAGTCATGACTTACATGTGCATTACAAGTATGGCAGAGTGCATCCCAACAGGTGCCACTGCGGCTCCAGAGGAGAGGGTCTTTGAACCCTTTTGTGGCCAGGAAGAATGAGGATGTGCTGGTCACTGCTGAGGTGCATGTGGTTGCCATTCTTCTCCCTTGTGCCTTTGCCTGGTCATCTGCTGGGAGCAGGAGGGGTCCTTTCAGCACTTAGAGCTGTTCCCTGCTCTCTCCTATCATTATTGTAGCTGTTCTCAATGGAAGTGTTGCTCCAACAGCTCAACCCCCTTGAGCAGCTGTGTTCTCCCCACCTCCACCCTTCCCTTCCTGGATTGTGTGGGGTACATAGGATGGAGAAAGTCTGAAGGTGTACTGCTGTGCCATGGAACTTGCACTGGGCACACACCTCTGCTGATACCCAACTGCATGAGTTGATTGCACTACTCTTCACATCTGCAAATATTAGCCTGACAGCTTTCCAAACTGCAATTTTTTCAGTTAAGATAGTTTTCCCTTGTTTGTGTGGAAAATTATGATGCCACGGAAAAATTTGGAGCTCCCAAAATTCTACTTGCCCCTTGGGAAGGGAATGCATGTGTGGTATTTATATGCCCACAGGACTTGCAGATGCAGAAATTCTGATGGAGGGATGACTGGATGAAGTGTTCATTTTCAGTTTTCTTTTAGCCCTCCAGGTTGCAGCATTACTGTTACATGTTGCTTGGATAAAACTTGAATGCCCCTGATTACAGGGCAGGAACTCCTTTGTAGAAAGTTATGGTAACACATTTAATTTAAAGCATTTTGGTGGTGACGAAACCTTGGTATGAAAATTTAATCCTATAATTAGTCCTGAGCCATGTAATTTTTATACAAAAAAAAAGCAAGCTGTAGTGCTGCTAAAGACTTCTTACTCCCCTTCGAGGGCAAGCTGTTCTTACAGTTTCAAATTTCACTGTGATTGTCATTTTTTGGAAATGATTGTCTATGGTTGAGTTTTTTAAAAGACTGTATATACAGTATGGACTCTAAAGTTTGGTTTCAAGGTATGATATTTAAACTGTACCTAAGTGAACTACTGAAAGAGGCAAATGCTTTAACAGGTTTTTGTCTGATATACCAAATATATTGAAGCTAGAACTGATAGGAAGTCTAATCCTGGTTTTGCCAGTGGCCCTATCTCATTTTGGTAGATCCTTTTTTCTCTATGTCTATTTCATTTTCCCTTAAATGAGAATAGTAATAAGAAGCTGTTTTAAAGGTGAGTTACTGACATATTAGCAAGGTAACACTCAAGTAGTATGTCAACGTTTTCCACGAAACTGGACTAAATATTGAGGAATTAGTATTTTATACTGCTGTTATTTACTCCCAGCTGGCCTAAGTGGCTGTGGTTGGAGCATGTGCATGCATTTTTACTTGTTCTGTTCCAGCCAGCAGCTGGCATTTGATTGACAGATAAAGCATCATTTTTAAACTTGCTGTCTTCAGAAAACATTCTCACAGCCTCTTGCTCCACACCCACTTTCACTTTATATAATGGCACTTTCTTCCATTTCTTCAAAGTGAAGGTTGTTTATTCAGTAATTCTCTAACTACATTATTTCTGATTTGAAAAATATATCTTCAAGTTACAATCCGGCAAAGGAATTTGAAATATCTGTGTAAGACTCTGATCTTTAACAGCTAAATGAACTTTGTTTTTCATGCACTTGCTTTGTATTCTGCTCTGAAATAGCTCTACTTCTGGTCTTCAAGAGCAAAATTAAAATTTCTTACAGGAACCAGGCTTTTAATTAAACATTTCACAGGACCTTCTTTGCCTAGATAACATGAACCCACAAGAAAAAGAAATAAGTGAATTTGTGAAAGTTTAGGGGTGAAATATAAAAGCAGAGAAGCTTAGCCACAGATTTTTTTGTTAAAACAGTGGCTGAAAGGTGTTGCTTTTGAACATGGTATTCTGCACATTGCCACATATATTGCTTTTTCTGGAAAGGATACCACCTAAGTCAGTGGTTTTGAGTTTTGATGTGCTTGAAAGGAGCCACCAGTCAGAAACTCTACAAACATCTGCTTTACACACATGACATGAGACCGTAAAGATTTCCTAGGTAGGACATCCTAATTTCTGCCCCAATGAGGGTTTTTTTGTTGTTATTGTTATTTTCGTAATTATGATTAATTCTTTATCAGTGCACTGAAAAACTGGTTTTTTTAGCATAGCAGCTTTCTCCTGAGATTTTTTAATTGTTTATTTACTGCTAGTTGGTTGTGATAATTCTCAGTGACACACTGGCCTTCCCATGGTAGATCCAGCATGCTGGACAGAGTCCTAGATGACTTTTCTCTACACCTGATTGTGCTGAAAGTGGCCTTATGGCTCCAGAGCACAAGATGGGGAAGAGGCTGGGGGTTAGGTGTTGCATTTGTGTAAAACAAGCTGTAGTGAATAGAAAGTTGGACTTTCAGGTCAGAAGAAATACGTGGTGTGAAAGCAGTAGTGGTTGGGGAAACTGCCTTTTTGGGTTCCTCAGCACTGTAAACATGGCATGTTAGTGAAAAAACACAGTCCTTGCTCATCACACCCATCCATGGTGTATGGCAAGCTTATGATGGGGCATTGCTGCAATGCAGCTTCTGCAAAATGGTCTGAAGGCTCATGGCTTGGTCAGAATAAAAACAGTTTCCAGACTGTGCTTCCCTCAAGAAAAATTCAGGGTCTCAGTGAATGGAGAGCACACAGCAAGAGGGCTCTCTTGGCAAAAGGATTCATGTTGTCAGTGATGCGGGTTGAAACTGGAGGTGCTGCAGCTGTGACATCCACCGTCTTGATTTATGCCCTGGGGAGTGAACTGGAAAATATTCAAAGCCCAAATGCACAGCTCTTGCTTGAACAAACATCATTTTGACAGGGCTGCAACAGATTCCTCTTCTTTGATCTGCATAGAAGGAAGCAATGTGAGAAACACATTAACGAGGTTTATAAGCTTTCTCTGTTTAAAAAACCCTAACCTCACTATTCTCAGCCCATAAACATCCTTATCAAGCCCATAGATGTAAATTGGTCTCTCTATTCTTGGAGGCCATCAGGAACAGCAAGTGCAGGTTCAAAGAGGCAGATGGGTTTTCGTGCACTAGCACAGGCTTCCCCCTGTGTAACAAATTCTCTCTCCTAGTTAAAGAGGAATTTGGTAGCTCTCTGTTCCTTCCCATGCTGAAGGTTCTGCTCTGAACTCTGGAAACCCAGAAGAGAATGGTTTCCTCAGACTCTTACTGGAGTCAATAGGGAGAGAGGGGCTCATCCTAGGAATCAGTTGAAAGTTCATTAAATTTTCACATGAAATTTCCTGAAAATCTGATTTTCAAACTGTTCCCTATGAGAAGAAAGATTAAAGATATTCACCTTTTCATTCTGGCATAGAATGACTGTGAGTTAATTCTGTATTTATGTATGTTTGCACATTTACAAAAATCTAGAAGTTTTGGATGGGGCCACAAGTTGGCTTAACAGTTCAAAGCAAAACCAAGGTATGGATTTATCTGAAGTTTAGGGATGCATAAAGATTTTTTCAGGCTTCAAACCTCATCCTTGATTATAGTTGATTTGGAACTCAAGACAAAAAAAGAGGGGATGTGTTTAACTACAAAGCGTTTCTGTTAATGGAGCTTAAAAGCAGCCATAGATTGAAGATTCATTGGAGAATCTACCAAGAAGAAAGACAAGAAGCATCTAGGTATTTTATTTTAAAATCTTACATATATTTTTCTTTTAGAAAATTAATTTCTTCCCAAAGAGAAAATGACAACGTATTAAGTCAGCACCAGGAGGCCTCCATTTGTTTCTGCTGTGATGGAACAAGAGGCTCATGAAGTCAGAGAAAAAACTGAATAAAGAAAGAGAAAGCAATTACAAGAGAGAAAGCTTGTTCCCTAGCTTGTTTTGTCAAGCTTTTATAGTCATCGTCCCATGTGTAAATTGCTTCTGGATTATTTATTTTAAGTGGTCTTGCATTCTGAGTTCACAACATAAGTGTCACGAGGTTGATTTTAATTCTTGTCCTAAACAGCTCACCAAAAATGAGCATCTATGCATAATGGAAGACAACTTAGATGAAAAGAATTAATTATTTTTACAAAATTTATTACTGTGCGAATGTTATACGTACTAAAAGCTGTTGTCATGAAACAGTCATGGTGTTTGCAAGATTGATGACCTCATGATGTCAGACAGCAATTTTTAACAGGTCAGAAGAGGACAAAAAGGTCTGGAAATATTAACTTCTGGAAGCTGGAAGGTAAATTCAGGAATAAACCATTTTAGTACACATGCAATTATGCTTCTGAGAAAGAGTGAAATCTGTACAATATCCTGTCTTTTGCTCCACAGACCAGAGTTATGGAGGTATAATGTGGACTTCTTGTAACTACATTAATAAAATTAAAACTTGGGGAAATTTCAAATTGTGTGCAATCCTATCTAAATATCACCAAACAGATCCATTTCTGGTAATTAGGAAATTCAGATCAAAACAAAAATATCTGTTTACAGTTCACTTCCACACAGAGTGAGCATTTCAGATTTCTCTAAAGAAAGTTTTCAAATCAGAGGTCAGAATTTAGCTACAAATAGAATAACACCTTAAAAATTTCAGAAGTGCCAACTGGTGTCAGCTATAACAACTTTCTCTCCTTTGGGACTAGAACTTCATTCACTCTAAGTTTCTTATACCTAGAAGGCTTCACATGTATATAATTTCATGTATTTATATATACTTAATTTCTGCTTTCAGATACAGTAAAGTTCAACAGCAAGAGTCAATCTTTGATTTGGAGGCAAGATTTATGTCAGAAAAATGACCTTGTATATATATTTTCATCAAAACTAAGAGCAGACAATAATTTGTCTAGGCTTAGAAGCATGAAATATTCTTCAAGGTTAATTGTTTAGCCTGTTAAAGCTAATTTGGCTCCTTGTTTATAAAGCAGCAATCCATTAATGTGCTAAAGTCTCACATAGTCTGTAGTAAGGAGTATCTACTGAGTAGAAAAACCCCAGCAGTATATAAATGAGGGTCACTTGAAGCAGTTTTTTCCCAGCTTGCTTTCTAATTTGGTTTTCATATGTGAATTTAAAGTCCTATATCTGGGGTTTTTTTCCCCACTTCTAATATATTTGCTTTTATTTTGTTTTGTAAGTGGAGAGAAAGTTTCTAAATTTGGCCATTGTACAGAACTGGCTTTAAGCTACAGTTAAGAGAGGGAGATGCCTATGGCTGTTGGTTACCTGGGCCAGGCATGGTCCTGGATGTCTGCTTGGTCTGTGCTGGAAGCAAAGAGGGAGAGCAAACTGTGATGCCTTAACAGTTGATGTCCGCTTCTGCTTTTGTACTTTGGATGTCAAGGAATATGCTGGCATGACCCAAAACACCACAGTTCCTATTTCTGTCCCACTGCTGGCAGCAGAAGCTGCTAGTGTTTAATTCAGGGTCTGTCCCTGGTTTTCCTAACCTGGTCTCCTCTTCCTGTTCGTGGTGGGAAGATGTCAGCTCTGGCCCAAGCTCTGCATCCCCCAGTTTGGGCCTTCAGGCTGGGCATGCAGGGATCATTTATCCAGAGAATGAGAATGTAGTCAATGTGGGAAGATGGAGTTTTTGAAGAAAAACTGCAGAATGGATAAATAGGTCCTGTTTCCTTTTGGTTTTGCTTATAGTTTTCTATCTCATTGGAATACTGTAAGGTTTTGCTCTGCTGGTCCAAGAGTCAGTATTATTAATTTTGTGGCCAAGAAGGCTAAGATAATGAATGGTTAAGGTTGTGATGGATATTGCTTTTCATGTTGGTGGTTTTATTGCAGGTGGTTTTGGCTTGTTATGATTATGTGAGATAGTAGTCAGCAGAACAGTACTAATGGGGGATAAGATTCGGTCAATGCCAGTCCTTTGGGTTAGTGTTCTGGCAGGGGGATAGTATGATAGGAGTAGGCATTGTAGGCTGTGGGTGGTGATTAGGAGCCTATGTGTAGTGGTCTTACTTCAAAGGAATTTTGGGCTGGGCAATAGGATAACCGTGGAGCAGAATGTAATCATTGGTTTTTAACATTGCAGGAGGCTTAGGTAATGTAAATAGTCAGAACTGTGGGTTCATGTAGAGGCAGTTAATTCTGCTAGGCCTGTATCTACTTTGCAGGCAGACTATACTAAGGTGAGTAAGGTTATTAGAGTGGATGACATTGCTTGATTTCCAGTAAGCCCTGTTAATAGGGCACTACTCCTCTTCTCGACCATGACTTATGAATGATCTACTGGACAATGAGACATTATCCAGCTAACCCTTCCCACATCATGCTTCCTCGTGACAATAGCAATCACAATAGAACTAGGACTAGTACCATTCCACTTATGATTCCTAGAAGTGCTTCAAGGCTTGTCCCTAACCACTGGTTAATGAAATTCTCCCTAATGACCATTCTCTTCCTAACATCTCACGCACTTAGCTCAACACCACCAACTGCAGTAGCCATCACCTCAGCCACCCTAGGGGGACAAATAGGACTAAAATAAACACAAATTTGAAAAATCCTAGCCTTCTTAGTATCTTGTCTTCCATGTAGGCTGAATAGCCCTTATCATCATCTATAAACTTAAGTTCACCCTGTTAAATTCCTTCCTATACCCCCTAATGACTACCACTCAACACAACCAAGGCTTTAAAACTATCAACAATAATAACCACACCTCTGTGACATTCAAAGACGGTTTGTGTAATCTAAGAACCCCCATCACAACAGTAAGGAATTCAGACCCTGCATGACTAAATTGGTTTTTCAATGAACGCTGAAAGTCAGTACGGATAAATGGTAGCTATGGTGCCATTGTGTAGTACTCAAAAAGGTTTTGCAGATGTGTTCATATAAGAAACACAAGAAGTACTCTATGATGACAAAAGTTGTAAAGTTGTAATACTGTTTTTTAAGAAATAGATTATGATTGACTTTAATGAAAGGTTGTTGGCTGGCTCTTATTGATGAGACATTTGAAAGCATTAGTTAAACTATGCTGAATTACTAAGAGTAAACAAAAAGGAAAAAGAGGGTGTTGCTGCTTATATCAAAGCTAATATTACATGTGATAAAGAATGAAGTGTGCATGGATAACTCTTATGTATTTGCCTATTCATCTGAGAACAACTTACTCCTCACATGTAAATTTATAATGTATATGAAGAACTGCTTTAGTTACATTTTATTTTAACATGGGTGACATCTTAAATAGCCAGAAACTTCTTCAGAGTTCCTAAAAGTGATAGTATTATTTTATTTCCTTAAAATTATTCCAGCCAAAGACAAGGTTAGATATAGAAAATAGAAGCAGATAGTAAAATTTTAAAAGTGTGGTTTGTTTATTGATTGATTGATTGATGCATTTATTTATTCTGTTGGTTGGCTTTTTAGGGGTGTTTAGACTCAGCAGATATTTCTAATTTATGTTTGGAATGAAAGAAGTGAATGTTTCCTTCCAAGCTGATGATCTTGAATTAAATGGAACATTTGGCATCTGCAACAAAGCAAAGATGAGAAAATGCTAAAGATAGACATGTAAAATATTAGGATAAAGTTAGGGTAGAGGAAATCTTGAAAGTAGTCCAGTCTACTTCTTAAAGTGAGATTCATCTCAAAACTGGATCAGATTCCTCAGAGGTTTGGAAATCTCCAAAGCTATGATGACAGTTTTTTCAACCTTGTTGGGAAAGTTTTAACAATCCCAAAACAGGAAATTGAGTTAGGAAGGAGGTTCAACATTCAGATAAGATGTGTGGAGGAAAGAGGCAGCTGAAAGGGTGTATGAAGGGCTCATTGCAGCTTGGAGGCTCCTTAATAAGAGATGCACTTAATCATCCTTTTTAATCAGAGATGCTCTGATTTGTGTCTGTGGGGCTGAGAGGCAAAGCAGCAGATAGAAGAATTTGTTGATCCTTAGTGGTTTTTGTATCTCATGCTCTTAAATCCATTGAGAATTCCGTTGAGAATTGTGAAAAGAGCAGGATTACATCTGTCAGCTGATGATAAGAAGATGATTCTGACAGCTTTTTATTAGGTTTATAATGAAATCGCATATTTCAGGATAGTATGTGGGAATCCTTTTTAACTTTTCCATGCACAGCTACTAAAACATAGTGTAGTGAAGATAGTAGTGTAGTAAAGATGGTTACAAACATTAAAGGAAACATTCTTGGAAGCTGGACACCATATGAGAAGAAGGTAAATTCTGCAGTCCGGACGGAAATCCTCTTTCTATAGATGCTGGAGCAATGTATCTTACTCCTAACTCACAAAACTGCATGACAGGAAGATTTTTATAGAAATGAGACATATCTTTCAATTGAAGAGGAGCGTAAGGGTTTGAAAAGACCTTCCTTTGCAGTGTTTGGGCAGGGAGCAGGTAAGAGGTAGTGTGTGGTTTTGGTAATGTGCTTCTCTATGGGGCACTGAGGGCTGTGGCTGGGACCACACATCACTGGCCCAAGCCTCATGTAGAGCAGTGCCTACAAGGCTCAACTCAGTCAAATCTATGTTAAAACTCCATTTTTGCAGACAGGATTACGTTACTGAATATTATCTTCTTTCTAAATTGTTTTTGGTCTCAGAGCTTTCTTAAGTGTGGTACTGTGGATTGGCAGGAAAAGTTTGCTCTGAATTTGTTCAGGATGGCAGGATGCTAAAGCATGAAAAAGTGATGTCTAAACGGTAGGTCATTTACACCTCCTGTTTATTTGAAGGTGTTTGTATGGATTTTTTCTCACATTTGTGTCAGTGTGTTGCCTTCCTTAGGAGTGTGTCATCCATTTTCACAAAGGGCCTCATGGAGGCTGAAGTTACAATTACTGCTTGGAGGGAGGGAAAATAACTTGCTTAAGACTGGAAGTACTCATCTGGAATTTATTGCATTATATTTTATTACTGTGTATTTTAAGGGCTCAAGAAGCTTGGATCAATTCACATTTTTTACAAGACATCTGTTAATACATTGGTATCTTTGAAACTCAAATGGGCTTAGTAAGGAACTATTTGTATTTGAAATATGCACTACAGAAGATGTGTTTGTAACCCATCAGCCAAAGCAATGGACTGTAAAGCATCTTTAGGTAATATCAAATATTCTACCTTGGCTTCTAATGACAACTGCTCTCTTTTTTTTTTTTTTTTTTTTGCTGACACAGAGAATAAGTGTTTTCTGCAGAAGGAAGAACACTGATGGTGAGAGTAGTTGTTTATTCAACTCTCCAAAACTTGGACTTTTTTTGAGATTTCTTGTCTTTATTTCTGATTTTTAGCTCATGTTCATCTTCACTCTTGTTAAAAATTTTAAAGCAAGTGTTGCCTGTTCAAAGAAAAAGTAATTGCTGTATCACCTATCTCTGTTGAACCAACAAGCTCAGTGCAGAACTGAGGCAGTGTTTTGGTTTAGCCCCAGCCAGCAGCCAAGCCCCAGGCAACCTCTCCCTCACTCCCTCACCAGCAGGATTGGTGAGAGAATTTGAAGGATAAAAGCTGGAAAGCTCATGGGTTGAGATAAAAGCAGTTTAATAGTGAAAACAAAAGCTGTGCACACAAGTAAAGGAAAACAAGGAACTGATTCACTGCTTCCCATGGCAGGCAGGTGTTCAGCCATCTCCAGGAGAGCAGGGCCCATCATGCATGTTGATTGCTTGGGAAGACAAACCCCATTGCTCCAAGCATTCCTCCCTTCCTCTTTCTTCCCCCCACTAAATGTCCTGAGCACAATGTCAATATGGTCTGGAATGTCCCTTTGGTCAGTTGGGGTCACCTGTCCCAGCTGTGTCTCCTCCCAACCTCCC
The DNA here is from genome assembly GCF_008360975.1 of Lichenostomus cassidix. Taxonomy (NCBI): domain Eukaryota; kingdom Metazoa; phylum Chordata; class Aves; order Passeriformes; family Meliphagidae; genus Lichenostomus; species Lichenostomus cassidix. The sequence goes on along the minus strand of NC_139511.1, from coordinate 22,609,475 downwards.
ATGCACTCCCAGCTTCCTCCCCAGCATGGAAGTACAAACAGCAGAAAAGGCCTTGGCTCTGTGTAAGCCCTGCTTAGCAATAACAAAAACATCCCTGTGTTATCAACCCTGTGTTCAGCACAAATCCAAAATATAGCCCCACTGGGAGAATAATTATCTTTACCCTAGTTAAAACCAGCACAGGCAGATCAAAAGTGGTTCAGCCTTGCATGGGCCTTAATTAATGAGGACAACAGTGGTATAATTACATAACAGAATGCAGGGTGTTATCAGTATTTATCACAAGGAAGGATCAAAGGCCCAGAGAAAAACATGTTGACAGAAAATGAAATGTACTTTTTATCTTTCCTTACCATAAAATAATGTTGGCATTTGGCCCTGTCGTTCTTCAAGGTGAGTGCAACCTGTATTTTTTAGATTTGTTGCAATTAAAAATGTGAACAGGTGAGGCATCTAAGATCTGATAGGAAGGCTGAACATGATAAATATGAACTTAGATGAAGCAGTGTAACTTTGTTATCAAAAGTTATTGCTACCAAAAATACTAATTCTTACATGAACTTAGAGGAGTGTGTTGTTGTCTACTGCATATGAAAGAAATCTCATAGAGAAACATGATCCCACTGACTAAATTGCATAGTCTTATTAGTTTTTTCTTGCCAGCTGGGTATAATTTTTTATTTCTTAGAGCATGAAAAGAACATTTTTTGATATTGCAAAATCTGGGAATATCCTCAAAATTTAGCTGAATCAAAGTAATCTCTATAGATTTTATCACTTTTTTCTGTGATAAAAGTGTGATTTCTTTTTTTCACATGGTCTTGTACTAAGAGGGAGTATCTATCCTTAGTCTAATCTCCTGTTCTGTTTTCCTTTCTTTCCTCAGCTCTTTAGCAGGTGAACAGAATGAGTGGTTCATGTCTTGCAAGCAGCTATTCAGTTATTTCTATTTTTTTTTCAGGGTGTATAGGTAATCATTGTGTAATATTCAAATGTGGGTTTGAAGAATGCTAATACAGATCTTTAGAGCATTTGGGTGAATCCTGAACACCAGTAAATCTTCTCAAAATTCCTGAAATTTGAGGAGGTATTGTCATCCTCATTTTATAAAACTGACACACAGAGGCAGTTGAGACTTGAGTAACTGAGACACCAAATATGTTTTTTCGAGTGCTTAACATTATGTAGCACTTACTGTATATGTACACCAATTAAATATTACATTCAGTTGTAGGTTGGATTGCTTGGTTCTTCTTTAATTCAAACCTCAAAGAAAGAAAACTTCAGAAAATTTGAAGTCTACAGGAAAGGACCAGCTAGCTAACAAATGTCTAGCATATCTGGAAGTACCCTGTAAAACTCCATGAAAGAGCAGGAAGAAAATTTCTGATCTTCTAATCATCTAACTTCCTAATCTTCTCATTTTCTCATTTTTATTTGACACCTAATTTTATTATAGACAGGAATCTCTTTGCAGCATGCCACTGGCTCTTTCACAGAAGTACTGGGAGATATTTAGTGCAAAAATAAAATACATTCGTGCAACTATTTGACAGTCTCTTTCCAATTTGTCAAAATATTTAAAGAACAGAAGGGT